>NC_051077.1:32982103-33282103 GCF_004664715.2 Peromyscus leucopus | reverse complement strand
ATAATGAAATAATAATAATGCAGCTGAAAACTGTGTTGAGTGGAGACACGCTAGAGACTTGTGAGATTGGGTAGGTACATTCTGGTTCTGGAACAGTTTCAGCCACTGAGTCTGGGCTTCTTCATAAGCTGTTCCTAAGTGAGAGCAGCTAGAGAAGTGAGACCCATCTGTCAGCAGACATCCCCACATCTTCACCCAGTCCATTTATTGGTCATGGAAGACCCATGTGGGTGGTGGGGTCTAGCCTGCAGAAAGTTCACCTGCACTGGTGGAGAACATGGTACATATAACATGGTACGTATGGCCACCGCTGAGCTTCACACAACCAAGCCAGTTTCAGGGTTTTTACATGTGCATGGACACACAGTCATTCTCCCTGGAAAGTCAAGAAGAGGAGGTAATGAAGGCGGTGAACCACTCTACTTAAAAAAAAAGCAATAGATTGTTAGCAAGTAACAAGCCTTGAAGACCAGTGAGTGCAGGAATGAGGCTGCTTTTATTCTTTCCTGAAACTGTAAGGCATTGATTTACTATAGAAATAATTGCATTATAATTGCATGTGACTTTTCAATGCTGTTTGGGATCTTTTATCCCTTTTATTCCCACCAAAATGTTTAGTGCTTCAAAGTATGCCATAAACACTCTAGCGGAGCATTTGTTGAACTAGAAAATTAGGTGTGATTAGACTAATAAACCATTCTCGCAGGGAGCGAGCTATTCACAGGGATGTGAGTTTCTTCAGAATCTGTTCTGATGGCATTCAGTTTCTTGACATTTTAGCCATAATTTGTCTTTGTAACTAGATGCTTTCAGGTAGGTCCCGTTTCTGCTGTCTGTTCTCCGTCTTTGCCTCTGCCAAGTGCTGTCTTCTGCTTCTCTGTCTTGACCTTCCCCGGAAGGAGAACTCCCATGGGAGTACTACCATCCAACTGCATCCTGTGTACGTGTCCGAGTCATGGTACCCAAGGAGAGTGTGATGGGTGGTGCTTACCTCACCAAAGCCAGTTTCACGCTCTTGGCGGTAGTGGCCACAGGAAAGCAACATTTGTATATGGTTTAAAGATGGTGGGAAGGGCCAGAGTTCTGGTAACATCATCGTTAGCTTCCTGAATTCTGCAGATCTTATAAAAAAGGGGATGACCCCAGCTCTTTAGGAGAAGGCTAAGGTAAGAAGAAGGGCTGTGGTGTTGGGCTCTATCTGGTTAGACAATAGAGTATCCAAGCAAGTGATCTTTTCCTATTACGTTAGTATTACTCTGATCTGTACTTTATTTACTTAAAAAAGAAGTACCCCCCATAGGGCAGAAAGGTACACTTATATTTGAAATATGTTTTCTGGTCTGGGTTAATGAAATAACTCATGAGAGCATACGTGAACATGTATGAATTAGGTTTTGTAAACTTTATAAATTAATCTGGATATTCCCTACTTGACTCTTGGAATTATTTGAATCCATTGCTTACGGAACATTTACCACAAAACGTTCTAGCAAAAATTCAGTTATAGTCATTGAACAAATTTATTTATTTTTCAGTATTATTATCATGACAAGTGTTTTGATACTTATAGCATTATGAACCCCATCAAAGGGAAGCCCTACAAGCTCTAAGGAGTTATGCTCATAGCGTAACGATAAGTCATGTCAAGTGTATACTTCATCTGCCTGTGTTTTGAGGTTTTCAAGTTGTATCTACTAGGAAGAGTCTGTAGATAAAGGATGAGAGGAAAAGGCATTAGGTACATTAGTTGAAATTGGCATCATGTTGCCAAACTGTAATAAGCCTTAGGGGAGCTCACTGTTGAATCTACTCAGTCGAATGCTGCAATTTCCCATAACAATTTAAAAGGCCTGCAGGCATGCTAAAGTCATAGCTGGATCTTTCAGTTAACACTCTGTAACATGACCCCAAAGCCTCATTTACATCACAGCAATTAAAATATATTCCACATTACATGCTTACTACCATGTACTAGAAAAAATAATCCAATGAAATGTGGCGTCTTCCAGAAATAATAATGAAAAATCAGAAAATTCACAATTTCTTCTTTGCAAAGTGATATTAACATAACATACATAGTTACTGGGGGTGTTGGTGGTTTCAAAGGGCAGGGGGGGTCAGAGCAGGGAAGAGGATGCAATTTAGACTCTCAATAACTAGTCGTCAGGACTATTTGGTGACCCACATGAAATTAGGTTAGTGGTCTCAGTCTGCTCCGTAGGTGACAGGTGTCCATTATGCAGAATAATTACTGTAATCAGTGCTAATTGGCCCCCTACTAGTAACCAGAAAGTAGAGGGACCAGAAATTAAATGAGTATTAAAAGAATACACCTCCTACCTGCAGGAGTACAGTCCCCAGCCTAGGGTAGAAACCGCCACCATTCCCACTTGAGAAGCTTACGGAAAAGTCCAGTAGCACTCACACTGAAAGCAAGTATTTGCACCAATTGGAGTCCTTTGCCAGTGCTACAACCGAATTAAATGGAAAATCCTCCTGCCACGTGGATTATCACTATTAGCTGATAGTGCACCTATTTTGAATGAGATGAATGGCAAGTTAAATTACTTCCCAGCAAAGCCAGAGTGGCCAGAATGAGATCCTATCTTCTCAACGATGACTGTGGCACTTTGGTAATGCCTTTCTACCTGAAGAAACACAGACCAAATGGACTTACTTCAAATTGTTGTCGTGGTTTAATATTTATTGAGTAGCCACAGTGTACCAGCTTACCTTGAAAGTGTGTGTGTGTGTGTGTGTGTGTGTGTGTGTGTGTGTGTGTTGTTAACCATTGCCTAAACACATCACCATGGCATAAGACAGTGGCAGAAGTCCGGTTTCGCCACTTGGCAGTCAGTCAGCGCGGGAACCGAGGATACAGACTTTCTCTGTGTGGCTACTGGAACGCTCTTGCCTGCACTGCCCTTTTGTGGTCAGGGAGAGCGTCGAAAGAATCCTGCTTCAGCAGACATCTGAGAAGGCAACCTTTTTATCTGCTGCCTAACTCTACTTCAATTCTCCGCCTTGCTTTATAACTACCATTAGCGAAAGCCTAAGGAAGCCTTGGATGGCTCTTCTTGCTCCCGAGCCTTTGAGCTCACGATTGAAAGGGGCTTCCTTTGTGCCCACAGAGTCCCCTTCCAAACATGAGCAACAACATGGCCCCCTCAACAGGTGCCCCCTGACCCGGCATGAGCCATGTCTACTGGACTTTCAAAGGTTTATAATTATGCACTTACCTATCTTTATGATGTAAGACATCCAAGAAATCCAGGGCTAAGTAACTAAATGCATGTTTCCTATTTTTACTTAACTAATTGGCAGCGTTTATAGGAAACCATAGTATTTGAGTGTGCCGTGCATATGCACTTTACGGTGTGCGACTAAACGTAAGATGTCAAAACATTGAATTAGGTGAGTCTACACGTCGGGAAGCATATTTATGTTCCTTGATACTGTTGCATTTCAGTCTGTTGAACAACAAATAGTAAACACTGATGACGAAAAATATTAAAGGGAATCGAATCTTTGAGAGTGACTGCAACAACCTGCTTCGCGGGCTGCTTTTTAACAACATTGGCCCCAAACCCGTGATATTAGATATTACATGTATGTATTATTGTATGTAGCCTGTGCCATCTCCTCAGCACACAAAGAGGGCTTGTTTTTTTCCAATGTGTGTGTGTGTGTGTGTGTGTGTGTGTGTGTGTGTGTGTGTGTGTATCTATGTTTATGTGTGTGCAGATACATATTGGTGTGTGGTGTATATGTCTATCTATGTGCATGTGCATGTACATAGAGCCCAGAACTCAACCTCAGATATCATCTTCAAGAATGCCGTCTACTTCTTTCGAGATAGGATCTCTCACTAAACCTTGAGCCCACCATAGTCCAGCCCCCCGGCTGGTTAGCAAGCCCCATAGGTCCAGGTGGCTTCACTTCCCCGCGCTGTGTTGACAGGCTTGTGCCTCCAACACCCCGCGTTTTTTATGTGAGCTCTGGGAATCGAACTCAAGTCTCCGTGCTTAAAGCAAGCACTTCACCAGACTATCTTCTGAGCTCCCAGGAAGCATTTCTTCAGCTTTCGAACAACTCGGGCTCTCAGATGGAACCCAAGGTCATTTTGAAACCTGGAAGCAACTCTGTCACTGGCCTGTCCATCCCTTTAGAGCATCTTCACTTCAAGGAGGAAGTGGGATGTGGGAATCTGATCATACCTTTCTCTTTGCTCCACTGGACAATGTTATGTTGAGGGGTGACACTCCCCTCCAACACCGGACCCCTGTCTCGTTCTCTCTCTCTCTCTCTCTCTCTCTCTCTCTCTCTCTCTCTCTCTCTCTCTCTCTCTCTCCCTCCCTCCAGGAATCTGTGAAGGTGCCATTTGGCTGGGCTAGCACTTTTCAGAGTAAGATGAAAACTGTCTGGTGGGCAGTAGACAGAGTGCATGTTTATTATAGCAATTGTGCCTGTGGGTTGCAGGGCATGAATAACTGCAGTTAGCCTTTATTCTCCAAGTACTTGTGGGTAGTTATCAGGTGTCCACCCAGTTGTTACTAAAATAAACCTAACACGGCTCTTTCCACCTAGAACCTCTTAACCAGTTTTATTGCTGCCTTTGAAAGCCCTTCCAGTGTTTGCCCACTGCTTTCTACAACCAAGACGTAAATATTTGGATAATGTTATACATGAAATCCTTTCTGAAATTATTGGTGTGGGAACTGTGCTTTCCACCTCATTCAGTGACAGAATTTCTGAATAAGCTCATAAAAATTCAGAACTGAAATTCCATTCAAACATTTTAGGAAAATACCAGTTTCCTTTTGCATGTTTGATTCCTTCTGCTCTCGCTCGCTCGCATAACGAATCCATTTTTAACCCACTGAGCATTCCCAGATGATTCAGGTGAGAGCCTAATGGACATTATTCTTGGACATGGGACAAAGTTCTTGACTTTATGATAGTAGCTGGCTTTTACCAAGTGTGCATGTGCCAACCACCATGCTAAACACCTCAAATTTATTTTAATCTCATCTGATCTCCATGAGATAACTTTCGATAAGAAATAAAGTTATTATCATATGCTTGTTAGAAAATTCAATACAGGAAACAAAGCCTTAAAGACTTTATGTAGCCACTCGAGGCCACGTGTCTCATCAATGGAAAATAGTGAGAGTAGACTCTACCCATGGGTTTGTATGATTGAAACTCCTGCGCTCTCTTGCTCGCCACACTTGTATCAGTATAGATATTTTTAGTTGAAAAATCCAGGGTAGGAACATATTGTTTCTGAATCTGTTTCTAAATCGTATTTCTGTCTCTGAGGTCTGTTTCTTCTTTATAGACGGCAATGGCAGGCAGTCTTTCTCCAGAAATGTAAACAAGCTCCAAGTTTACAACCTCCCAGATTAGTAACAACAGTGAAATGAGTAGGCTCAAAGCCAGTGGCTTTATCAGATGTCCCCGGACTGAACTTACAGGCATGAATTAGGTCACAGGTCCACTCCTGCCCCAATTATTGACATTCCGTGGAGGGAGTTCCAGGACTTACAGGGTCAGTCTCACAGGAGCCTGCTCCCTCATGGTCACTAAGGGAAGCACAGGTTTACAAGGAAGATTGCCAGTATGACCCGTAGTTGGAGTTCTCCTGTCCCAGGAGCTGGTTCCAAATAGCCGACACAGAGGCTTAATATTATTTATAAGTGCTCGGCCGATAGCTCAGGCTTGTTACTGCCTAACTCGTACACTTAAGTGAACCCATATGTATTATCTGTGCGTTGCCACGTGGCTCATGGCTTGTTACCTCATTTTCTGTGTGTCCTGTTTGCTCGGCCACTGGCTCGCATCTCTCCTGAATCCGCCCTTCCTCCTCCCAGAGTCCTCTGTGCTTGGCTGTCCTGCCTATACTTCCTATCTGGCTACCAGCCTATCAGCTTTTTATTAACCAATGAGAGTAATACATATTCATAGTGTACAGAAGGGTTATTCCACAGCAGTGACCCCCATGGGAGAAGCCTGTCTCTATGGGTAACTAGACCACATGGGGTGGAAGATAATAAAGGGAGTTGGGTCCGTGTCCCCATCTGAAACACGCAATATCATCAGTGTCATTTCTTCTTATTCTCAGAGAAGCATCCTGGGCATGTTTTCAGTATATTCAAGTGTCTTGTTGGCCCTGGATTACCTTTCTTACTCCTTAGTTGAGTTTCATTTTTGTTTTCCCAATACTGGGATCTCAGCAAATTTAAATATCGTGGTATTTTTAATATGACAACCTCATGATTGCTAACAATGGGTCTTGATAACCCAGTACAGTTTGTTAAAATTCTTGCTAATCTCTCCCCTCCCCTTTTCTGTTTCCTTGTTTTTTGTTGTTTGTTTTGTTTTGCTGTTGTTGAATTTTATTGATTGTTTGTTTGTTGTTTGCTTTTTGCACAGAGTCTCATTATGTAGCTAAGCCTTTCCTGGAAATTTCTGTATACACCAAACTCACCTGAACTCCACATTTTCCTGTCTCAGCCCCCTGAGTCATTGTATTATTAGTGAAAAATTTTTAATGGTTAATTCTCCTCTTCTTCTAAGATCTTGATGTGAAGTCCAGTGATTAAGGGTACAGATTTGGAGACTTGGAATAAAACTCAGTCAGTAAAGTGGTCCCAAGAAGACCAGAGTTTGATCCCCAGAAACTATGCAAAAAAAAAAAAAAAAAAAAAAAAAAAAAAAAAAAAAAAAAAAAAAGCCAAGTGTGGTGATATGTGCTTGTCATCCTGTCCCTGGGGAGGCATAGGTGGGGAATACCTGAATGTCCCTGCCAGCTAGACTAACACACATGATAAGTCCCAAGCAAGTGAGAGGCCCATCTCAAAATTAAACAGTGAACAGTACCACGGGAACAATGTCTGAAGTGGTCCACTGGCCTCTACACACACACACACACACACACAACACACACACACACACACACTCACATACACACATGCACCAGCACATACACACTCACACACACAGGCGCGCGCGCACACGCACGCGCACACACACACACACACACACACACACACACACACACACACCGAGGCACACATACACACATGCACCAGCACATACATGTTCTCATACATACACACATGCATATACACAGAAACAAACAAAAAAAAGCCACTTGGAATAAACAGGAATGGGTTCAAACTCTGATCAACTGCTTTCTATGTGACCTTGGGCCAGTCAATTAATCCCTGTGGGCCTTAGTTCTCTAATGTGAAATGGGGTGTATAATTCTTACTTAGCAACATTATCACAAGGGTTAAGTGGGGGCATATATGTAAAGCACCTGGCATATTTTAAGCACTCGATAAATAATCAAGATAGAAATTAATAATTCACCAGGAGCTTTTCTGGCCTCTCTTGCGGAGAGGAGTCTATACTGCACTTAGGGGAATGACATCAACTCTTTGTCCCAGAAGCTCTTCCCAACTGTCACCAGGTCCGTCAGACAGGACTTAAAGGCACGTGCAACAGAGCAAGCTCCAGCTGTTTTGAAACCCTCTGGACGGCCAGCTTGTCCTCTTCTTTAGGACCTAAGGTTTGGATTCTGAGTTGGTGCTGCCCAGTTCCTATGGTTTATCCACAACCAAGAAATAAAAGGGAGAGCGGGGTACTTGAGTGTGAGCCCCAACGTGGTCCCTAACGGTGGCTGGATATGAGACTTTGGGTTAGTTCTATTAATTCTACTTCCTTTTCTGTAAAACTGGTAAGTAATTCAGAATCGCCACCAGCAAAATACTTAGCGTGGTCAAGTGTTTCGTGAACGGATGTTGTTATTACCAACTTGTGTCTGACTGATGGCAGCCGACATGTCTAGCCAGAACACTCAGCCCTTTGAAGATGGGAGGGCCTCCTTCAACCAGAACAAAGCAAGTGGAACAAGATCCAACTTGGTCTCTCTGGTTTTGTTTTGTTTTTTTTAACCTGGTGAACATTTGAGGCCATTTTGATGCCGCACTGTTACATCTGTGACATGTAAATGGGTCCTTCGCTCATCCCTTCTGTCCAGATGCGATTACTCCTAGAATGTGAAGGACCAGGCTCATGCTGAAGCCTAGGTGAAGACAGTGTGGAGTCTCTGTACGGAGAGATGTGGTTTAAGCCATGGTGGGAATGCGGAGAGATGATGGGTGCTGGTTGATCGGAGCAGGCAGAAACTTCCGGAAATATTATTTACATTTTACTCTAAACGTCTCCAAGCTGGGGAGGCTTCCTTAGACTCAGTCTGTCGGATTGTCATTTGTTCTAAGGGTAGCGATTATAGCCCCTGCAGCCACAGTTTTGAAGCCATGCAAAACGATCAACATGTGGATGAAGTCTATTAAATATTCCTCTTATAATTTTTATCAGAAAAAAAAAATCACTTACATACTCAATCACGCCCCCCCAGGCCCCTTTAAATTGTTTTTGAAATCATAGAAGACAACATTCCCATTTTACATTACTTAGTAAATAAGCCCTATTATCTGTTTTCTCTCTCTTCTGGCTGTTTTCATTTTCCATTTGCTTATAAATATTTTTGGGAGATTTTTCTTTTTTAACAATTTGATGAGAATTAAGCCATTTTTCTTCCTGCCTAAGGCACTGTTCTATATATTTTCCAATTAAAAATTTCCCCGTATTCACTTCTCTTCCAAAGCTATTTTAGTACCCTGTTCCTATTTATTTCATTATCCAAATTTACGTATTTGCTGTCTTTGTGAAAAAACGTAAAGGATAGTCTTGAATTTTAAAACAATAAGCTGCCTATTTATTATTTTTAAAATAAAGGCATGAATCCATCTTTGCTCACATATTGACAATATGTTATGGGAATGTGTTGCAAGACTGCATGTTAAATATGTACACACCTATGCACATAGTCACACGTACACAGATTCATAGAAAAGCCAAACAGCAAAATGTTGGGTGGGGGGGGAATTATTTTCTTGGTTTGTGTATGTTTTAGTTTCTACGGGTTTTATGTGCTCAGTGCATGATTCCAATGAAAGAAAAGCAAATGCAGGGTGCTGAGCGGTGTTTGGGGATGGCCTCCTCTTTACTCCGTACCCGGAAGAGACCCTTTGTCCAGCTGTAATACAGTGGATCTCAGCATCCATCCCAGTCTCTCCTTTTCTTCTCCCTGGTGTCAAGCCAGCATCACTGCTGACCACGTCTCCAACCTGGTCCCTTCTCTGCATCCACGGTGCCGCTTCAGGCCCATTGCAGGCTGACTGCTTCCCCTGCCTGGACTTCAGCATGAAGCTCGGCCACCAAGCTTTCCTGTTTCCTCTCCCCTGTCCCCGATACTCCACCTACTGAGGGTTTTCTAAAATGAAAGCCTGCCAGTGACATCATTTGCTGATCACAGCTCTGCAATGGCCACAGGATACAGGTGGAGCTTGATGAAGCTGCTTAGCCTGCCCTTTGCTTTTCACCTTGGGGCCCTCCACACTCACCTCAGGCCTCTCCCTTCACTTGGTCCCCTTGGTCCTCGTCCTCCAGACCCTTCCAGGCGCAGTGTTTCCCAAGTGTTATTGTCTTCTTCTGCCCTCGTCCACCTCAATCCTTTCACTGTGGCTGGCATTCTTGTGCTCAGGCTAAATCTGATTTCTCCTGCGGGTCTTACCTAAATGACAGTTATTTACGCATTCATTCATTCATTCATTCATTCCATTTGTTTGTTTCAGAGAAGTCTGGTTTGGGCCCTTGGTCTCAATTGGATCTCCACCTGTACTCACTTTCTCTCTCTCTCTCTCTCTCTCTCTCTCTCTCTCTCTCTCTCTCTCTCTCTCTCTCTCAGTCACAGAACGTTTTAAAGACTTCGTACGATTGTTCCGTTTTTATTTCTGTCATCGTTCTCTGACTTGCTTTTCCTGTATCAGGAGTGAAAGTGCAGAAGTACCGTGTCTGCGTCTCCATCCCCAGAGCTTCTTGCCATGCCTTGCAAGTGACAGGCACTCTCTGTATGTGTGGTACGTACGTAAAGGAAGCCGTGGTCAGTACGCCCGTGTCCGTCTGGGCCAGGCACAGATCCACTTTTACATCCTCTCAATTGCTCCGGTCCATGGCTCTGTGCAGTCCTGCTTTGCTTTTCCCTCTGACCTGACCCTGTTCTAGTGAATGTCGTGATAAGATCGTCTATATCAGATGTGGTGCTCGATATCTGCGGGTTCGGCTTTTCCTTTTACATCCGTTTATTCTTAACGTTTTTGTTTGTTTTTAACAGTGCTGGGCAGCTAACCAGTCTACTGATTTGCTTTTAGCCTCTTAGTGTCTTAGAATGTGTTAACTGGGGACAGCATCAGATTGCATCATTGCATCCTGCTTTTGAACTCCAATGTGAAAACCTCCACAAAATGTGGAGATTTTATATGTATGTGTATATTATATATATATGTATGTATATGTATATATATATACATATATAGTTTAATATGGTTACTGACTTAGCTACATTTCTGTCTGTCACATTGACTCTTGTCTAAAAGCCCTGCCATTTCTTCATTCCTCTCTCCCTATTCTTCTGTCTTCTTTCTTTCTTCATTTTGATTCCTTGTATCAATTCAATGATCTTTCCCCCGAGCTTATGAGTTATAACTTTTTACCTTGTTATTTTGGAGGTGTAGAGTGTACAGTGTATGACTCCAACAGTTCAGCTTTAGATAATAGTATGACATTTGGTGTGCAGTAGAAAAAGCTTACACTACTCTGCTGCTCACTCGCTTCTTTTATGCTGTTGTTGCAGTATATTTCCCTCACACACATTAGGAGCCCTGAAATACATTGTGACGGTTTTTCATTGAGCGTCCAAAGATTTAAACATTATCTGATATATATTCCCCCACATACTCAACATTGCTATTGAGTGCTGTTCTTTGCTTAGCACAGACCTGTGTTGCTATGCCTCCTTTTCATTTGGGTGGCTTCTTTTCCTTTTTTTATGTCTTAGGGCCCACTGATGATCAGCTGTGGTGTGTATGAAAATGCATTTATTTGAGCTTAATTTTTCAAATCCTTTCATTGGGCATAGAATTTCAAATGACATTCCTTTCTTCCCATGCTTTAAAATATATACCCTCCTGTCTGTATGCTTATAGTATTTTCATTTAGATGTTCTCAGTATAGCACACTATTTTCTTTTCTTTGTCCTGAAAAGTATTTCTTTATTCCTGGGTTGGACAACAATTAAATGAGTTGGTGTAGATTTCTTCACATTTCTTTTGCCTGGGATTTGAGGTTCTAGCATCTCTACATTTGCAGTGTTCATTAAATTTGAAATATTTACACTTGTTTTTTTTTTCTTCAGATATTTTCTGTCCTCTCTTTTGTCTTATCCTTCAGGGTTCTGTCATTACACTGACTTCTTAAAGTGGGTCTGTGTCTCTGATGACGAGTTCATTGACAGACTTGTCAGTCCATTAGTTTTAGTGTATATTGTTTCTGTTTGTCTTCCTGAGTTTGCTACCTCGCCCTTCTGCGATATCTAATTGACCATTCTTCATCTTAGACATTGTAGATCCCCCCTATATTTGACTATAAGTTTCTTTTTGTAATCCTCTGACTATTTAAACATATGGGGTACAGCTATATGACTTGCTGCCTTAGTTACTTTTCTATTACTGTGATAAAACACCATCACCTAGGGAACTTAGAGACGGAAACGTTTATTTGGGGCTTGCAGTTCCAGAGGGATAGGAGTCCATCTCTGTCATGGCGGAGAAGTGTGGTCGCAGGCAGACACGCACAGTGACTGGAGTTGGTAGCTGAGAGCTGAGGGAGCCACATCTCCAACCACAAACAGGAAACAGAGAGGGAGCCCTGGAAAGTGTCCTTTTGAAACATCAAAACCCAGTCCCAGTGACCTCCTTCCTCCAGCAAGGCCACACTTTCTAAACCCACTCAGACAGTGTCACTAGCTGGGAACCAAGTATTCAATTGCCCAGTAATAAAGGAACATCTTATTCAAACTACCCCACCACACCCCCCTTCATATCCATGTCTCATAACTCTGGCGTCCGGGTCACTCTCAATTCGTGGCCTTTCCTCTTCATTATTTTCCTGCTCTTGTACACACCTGGATAAGAAGCATTGTGGATTTAGTCTTGTTCAATGACGAATACTTTTTTTTCCCCCTACAATATTCTTTAGCTTTGTGAAAGTCCAATTAAGCTATTTGGAAACAGCTGTTCATGTGTGGTCTTTTTTGAGATTTAAGAGGTGGGAATTGTCTTCCCTTCAGGCCTGGATTCCGCACAAAACTGAAACATTGTTTCCCTAAGTACAGGACCCAGTGCCGTCTGGGGCTCTTGCAGAGTGGCTGGCTGATAGAAGCCACTGGATACTTTCCCCCAGTGTAGCCTATGGAATGGGGGTGGTTTTGCCCTTGGCAACCATTGTTATTATCTGGAAACATGTTTGTCATGAACTGCTACTGCAGGCACTTAGTATGTAGAGGCTAGGGATAGCGTAACATCACAGGACAGTGTAGCACCTCAGAAAAACATTTTTTTTTTTCCTTCTGAGATGTCAGTGGGACTGAGGTTGGGAACACTGCCATCGTCATCAGCTAGGAACTGAACCCAGGTCCTCTGCATGAACAACAAGTGCTCTTCACCACGGTATCTCCAACTCCCACCTTGTGCTATTAGACAGATCGATAAATTGAGTTCCTGTGACTTGTCTTGCAAGTAAGAAAAAGTTGACTTTAGATTTATAACTGTTGTGCAATATTATCTTTGTTAACTGTCATGTTTCAAGAAAACACCTTGCATAGTGCTGACCTTCACTCAACCACTGATCCTCACTACCTTGGTTTTTCTCCACATTGGGATTCTCTTGGCAAGCATCACTCCTGTGACTTACAGTGACGCCTTTTTCTTGGATTCTCTTTCATATCTACTTGTGTTTACAATGAACCATTCTCTTTCTCTTGTGAGAAACTGGAAATCCAAATTAGTGGTACATGCAAACTTGACATTACCAAGAAAGTTAGCATAATATGATTTTATTTTTATACTTAATTATTTCAATTCTTTGGATTACAAGTTTGCCTCAGAAAATATAATTTTCTCTAAAAGGAACAATAGCAATTGATTTCCTCTGGTGTTCAATTGCTGTTAATCTATTCAATAAAAAGAAATACTTCGAAATGTACACAATACAGGAAGTTATGTTTACTGTTTGATTATTAACATAACTGGTAATAATTCATAAATACTAACTTATTAAGGAAATGTGACTTGTAACAAAAAGGTGAACATTTCTTGTTATTGTGTATGAATGACTTAATTGAAGTCTTTAGTCTAAAATGTTAGGGTGATAAGTTAGTGTTTCTCCAAAATCTGCTTGCTCTTTCAGGGTAAGTTTTTCAGCTAGAACGTGAGTGGGCGGGGAGTCTGTACTCAAAGTCTTCATGGTAACACTTGAGAACGTGGTTCTTACAGAACGTAGACATCGGACACGGGAGTAACTTTTACCAGCAGGTTCTTCTCTTTGGGGTTTACATGTTCATTTTTTTTTTTTTTTTTAAATCTCAGCTCTTAGAATTTTAGAAGTACATTTGATTTGAGAATGCCGATGATAGGTCAAAAATTAGAATCATTGGCATCAAGAGTTTGAAATCTACATAAACTCCAATTAAAAATCAGGTTAGTTTCTAGGTGTAGAATTTTTTAAAGTTGGTACTTGGGGATTGATTATTACTATCATTAAGAACATGTTTTTTTATTAAGTTCAGTTTTCTGTCAGGTTCAAAGTGTGTCTAAATCCTACATCTGGGTGCTGGGGAGACAGCTGAGTGGCTAGGAGCATTTACCGATCTTGTAGAAGACTGAAGTTTAGTTCCCAACACCCACATGGGGGCAGCTCACGGCATCATGTAACTCCAGCTCCAGAAGATCTGATGCCGCCTTCTGGTGTCTCTGGTCTCCTGCATGCATGTGCACATATACACATAGACACACACCCACCATAAATAATAAAATAAATCTTTAAATACTGAAGCCACAGTTGACGTTAGAGTGAACCTGTCAGTGTCCATAAAGCTGCAACCACTTGCCCATTCATTTATTCATTTGTTGAGTTACATCTTTCAAGGACCAGATACTCATTCGCTGCTGGGGCATTGCACCCCAACAGACAAGTGTGAACCCAAAATAGCATACACTATAATACTCCAAGTACATTGAACCCACTGAACCTCACCGCACAGTACACAGTAGTGCCGCTTCCTCCCATCTGTGACCATAAGGAGCTGTGGCTCACCGTCACTTCCCAGAATCACAAGAGCATTATTCCACGAGTTACTAGCCCATCGAAAAGATCAAAATTCAAAGTATAGCAACTACCCAATGTATATTGCCTTCACATCATCACATGTGTACAGTTAGAAAATCAAGCGTATCCATTCTGTCAGGACATCTGTACTGAGAAATAACAAATAACCTAGTTATGCAGAAGTTTTAAGTCCAGCTGTGATTTCCAAAGTACTATGATTTTTTTTTTTAAACTGGCCTGTTTTTTTTCAAGGAGGTAATGGAAATTGACTGTGTCCAAATGTCAGTATGCTGTTGGTCTCATATCAATTTAAAAAGCATGTTTTTGGTTAACTTGCTTTGCAATGCTTTATTTCCCAAAGGCAGCACCCCCTGCCCCATTTATGAAGTTCTTTATGTGGTGCCTGTGCACAATGACCTTCTCCTGTGTGAGACACCAGAAGTCATGATCAAAAGATGTCAACCGTCTAGCACTTCTCAAGCAGTTACAGTTCCTAATCTTCTCATTCTCAGCCTTGAGTGGAGGAGATAACCCACAAAACTGCCTTTTGAAATCATATTGAGCTCATTGACTTCCATCAGAAACGTGTCTGTAGTTGTAAGCATCACAGTGTAGATTAAGTCCTCAAAGAGTCTGAGCTATATACCAAAATGGCATGATAGATACAGAGGACTTTGTGTTGTTTCGAGTGCCTAATATCAGATTGCCTCTGCCTTTGATATTATATTTGATTTATCTTGATTCATCTCGGCAACTTAGAATTGCTTTGCAAACAAAACTTAGTTATCTGGTGTTATAAATGACCTATCATGTTAGAGTCCTGGTCGGACATTGGTGGTATGCTATTGTAGGGTCAGCATACGCAAAGCTGAGACACAGGATCATAGGTTCAAGGACAGCCGGGCCCGTGTAGCACAGCAAGACCCCTCATCCCCAAACTGGAAAAAAAGTTCAAGACCACTCTACCTACTAACAGAGAAACAGACAAATAAGAGGACATTAAACAGTGAGGCCGAGAAGCAACTAGCTCAGTGGTGTGGTACTTCCCTACCCAAGGCCCTGGGTTGGTTCCCAGTGCCACAGAACAAAACTAATGTTACCATTAATGCCAATATCTTAACATTTAATTAATGTTACAGTATCAGTTCTGTGACAATACACTCATGTTACCATATCAAAGAACTACATGAGTAACTCATTTATAAGAACACAAAATTGGACCATGAAAATTGAAAGTGAATTGCGCAGCACGTCAAAGGACCATACTTTGGAATATGGTTTTGCTGATCCCCTTCATTAAGAATGCTAATTTCAAAACAGATATCAACTTAGGATGCAATGTGGAAGTTCTGCAATGCCTTGGAATTCTGAATGTCTATTATTGAAATGCTTGAACTATATTTTCTGGTCAATTAAAAGGCTTTTTGATGACCATTTAATTTTGAGAATCTATATAGCCTTTCCTCCAAAGAGCCAAATGCTAGTTTAGAAAGGAAATTTGTGTTGAACTTAAGACATATTTATTCAATGTGTCAAAGGATGAAATTATAACAATGTAATTTAAAGATCGTTAAGGTCAATTAATGTCTTTTTCTTAAGATTCTGGAATCAGGCCACTGATCACTCTGTAACACAGAGTTGGTATTTTAATAGGTTCAGCAGTCAGGTTGGTTTTTATAAACAGAGAAGGGCTGTTTAAAAAAAAAAAAAAACGGAAGCAAAGAGCAATGAGCAATCATTTGGAAATTGTGCTTCCTGTAAGGTGAGAACAGAAAGAGAAGCTGGTTGGCCAGCAGTTTCTTTCAGGTTAGTTTTTGTAAGAAAAGCAGTGAGACCATGGTTACCATATTGATTGAAACTGGCTCCTTTGGTGAACTTGCATGAATCGCTTTCTCAGACAGTTAAAAGGATAATCCCACAGATTTTGCTCTAAACCCTAGCATGTGTGACCCTTGGGTGGCCTGGTGTAGGAGCCTAGTCCACATATAACCTCCTATAATGTCTATTGAACAATCGCACTGGAAAGCATGTTACTCTTTCACTAACCAAATGGAGGCTCCATTTGAGCAGTAACATTTTTTATTCACTCCTGGGTCCTCAGCACTCACGGAAGGCATTCAGTAAATATTTACTTAAAATAACTTCTGTCTTGTTAGCATAATAAAAATAAGGAAAGTCATAAATTTCCTTATAGTCTCTGTCACATTAGCTTAAGTTATTTTTTCATAGTGAGCTGAAAGGAAAGCTACGATAAGGAAATTCAGGTTTTATTAAGAACTATTAGAAGAATTGGTAAGAGAATAATGGAGCAGCGAATCAGAAAGTCAGTGAAAAATAGTACATTAAAAAATAAAGTCACGATAAAGGAAAAAATGATGGAGAAATGGGGACTGTTTTTGAACAATATGAAATATTAATAACTCCTTTGAACGGCCTAGTTCAATTCAAAAGTAGAGAAATACGGAACCCCATTGGAGGAAAGCCCTCACTGGTCATCCTTGCAGTGGGGCATAGAATCTGGGTGAAGACGTGGCATGGAGAGTATTCCAAATAGTTATAAACAAATACAGTGGGTGGTGGGATCATCCCAGCCCAGAGTTGGGCCCCGCTTCGAGTATCTGGGTGGAAGGCAGAGGCTGAGAGTGAGGCATGGGAGCTGTCATGGTAAGCTGGAAGAAGGAAGATTAGCGGCAACTTTGATGTAAGCGGTGCTGATGTGGGAGAATCAGAGGCTAGCAGACGCCACATCAGAAGCACATGAAGGACCTGTGGGACACATCTCATGAGAGTCCACAGTGAAGAAGGGACAAGAGCCTCTCCTGACATGGGGAATCTACACGGAAGAAAATACATAAGTGGAAGTCACAGCCCTATGGAGCCAGAAGCAAAGAGAGGACCAGGAGTCTGTTTCAAGTTGATTATGGAATCAGTGGGATAAAGAGTAGATTTAGGAGAGTGGGATTGAGGTGGGGTAATCCACTGAGGATTGAAGACGGAGCTCCCGGGAACCTTCAGGTTAAAATGAAGGACAAAATGAGACACAATAAGGACAAAAGAGGATCACAGAAGGCGGATTAGCCTTGGGCATCGTTCCCTCTTCCAGATAGCAGCAGACCCTGAGCCCTCTCCGACGTCAGTTCAGCAAATTCAGGGGAAAAGACAGTTGCTAAGCAAAGAAACACAATTTGCTCTGTTCCTTCTAACATAATCTTGCTATCGGCAGTTAAAAAAAAAAAAGACATAAAAGAAAGGAAAAAAGAAAAGAAGTGCCCCCATCAAATTAGCCACTCAAATTGCCTTAAATATCAGGGTAGAACTGATTAAGTTCACATGCGAGGGAAGAAAATAAGCGCTTTTTAAGGAGGGGGGCGTGAGGGGGGACCAGCTCTTTCCATAGTTCAAGACATTTAGGCCCTTAACACAGGAAAATTGCCCTCTGAAGCAAAACTCTTTGTTAAAAAAAAAAAATGAATAAACTATTCAATGCATTTGATGAAGTTCCAGCTGTAAGAATCTCCCAATTGTTCCTATGATTTAAAAAGGTGAAAAAAATAATAATAACATGCTTTTTTTTTTTTTTGTAAGGAAAAGAAAGGAAATTTATTTGCACAAAAAGTCAATACTATGGGAGAAAACTTTTCCACTACGGGATATCGAACAAACTACTGCCCCCAGTTTTGAGCTGGCTTCTGTAGTGATATTCAAGCTTGAGTTTCATTTTTGTTTTGTATTCATGGGGTGGGCATGGGGCAGGGGGGATCATGTCACGTGCTTGGTACGAATGGCCAGAGCCGAAAGTGTAGTCACACCTGTTGGCGTTACCGACTGTGTTTGTTAGGATCTTACAGAACCCGATTCCGTATTGAAAACCGGATTGTAGCTGGCAACGCTGCTCGTCCACCCATCAGTGGCGAAGGCTGGAAAGGGGTTCAGTCTGCGGATGGCTGGTACGCTGACATCATGCCAACCTTTTATCTCTGCAGGAAGGCCAGTGAGAACGGAACTCTGAGCGTGAAGTTCTGACGGAGCAGGACCCATGTGCCCAGAGAAGGAATGAAGTATGGATGTGAAAGAACGTAGGCCTTACTGCTCCTTGACCAAGAGCAGACGAGAAAAAGAGCGGCGGTACACAAACTCGTCTGCGGACAATGAGGAGTGTAGGGTCCCCACACAGAAGTCTTACAGCTCCAGCGAAACCTTGAAAGCTTTCGATCATGATTCGTCACGGCTGCTTTACGGAAACCGAGTAAAGGATCTGGTCCACAGAGAAGCAGACGAGTATACTAGACAAGGTAGGTACATACATAAAACCCAAGGCATGTACGCATGCGTGTTCCTAACTTAGCGGTGCCCCTGGGTTTCAAGCCCTAGAGGACGGAATGGTTATTTTCTTTGTCCTGAAAGCTGGTTCTGATTTTGAGATAGCCCAGTGGGTGACAAGGGTATACCAGAGGAGAGGTAGAAAGCCACCTGCGTGACACGTGGGTTCACAGACCTGGGTACGGACACCCGTGGAGAGTAATTCTCAGCCCCACATCTACGCATGTGTGAAGGTGAGAATGTTAGACAGGATCCAAGTATGTGCACAGCAGCCTGAAATTCAAGTTTTTCTTAGTTGAGCGAAGACACAAACACTGCTATTCGAGTTAGAGATGGTGAAGAAAAACAGGCGTTGAGAGAGAAACACCTCACAAGAACCCATGAGACTAGAGCTTGGGTTCTAGATAAGCTCACGTTCCAGCCAGGCCAGCCATCCGCTAGTGTCTGTATTGTACAAGAGTGAGCCATGGAAGGATTCCCTTTTCTTTCTCCCATGCAGCCGCATACCTTAACACAGCCAACATTTCCCAGATGACCCTACGGCTTGGTTATTTGCATATATTTCCTGACCATTTTTACACTCTTTTCCTCTGCTCCCTGTCTTGCCAGTACAACAGTGACTAGAATGACTGATCCTCATACTTTAAACAAGTAGCTTGTTTTAAAGTAAGGCACACAGCTACCTTTGGCTTGTAGAGTGTTGAGATGTGGGCAGATTTCCTCAGTAAAAATAAAAACCTCTTTCATGTGCATTTCAAATCCCATAGAGCTAGGGCCCCTTGGCTAATGTCATCAGGAAAGTAGAAGAAATGGAACTTTTGTCACAAAGGATAGATGCGTATGTTTTCAGTCACCTCGCTGACAGAAGCCACTAAGAACTTGACATGAGACTGGAGCAAATGGAGGGAACTTTAGGAAGTGATGATGCGGGACATCTGCCATTCCTGATTCCAACACTTGCCCACGCCGCTTTTCTCCTCTGCATCCCTGGAGAAGCCATTTTAAATGAAGTGCACGGGGATTCATTTGTCCCAATCAGTTTATATTCTAAACTAGATTCATTGGATTTCCTAGAGAGAAATTCCCCCTCAAAAGCATGCTGCACTAAACACTGAAATCTCACCAAAAAAAAGGGACAAAATAGCTTTAGATTTTTAATTCAGTTCAAAAGGGATACAGAAGAACATATTTGCTGTGTGCCCTTGGTAAGCCAGGGAACACTCATGTGATCCTCATACCATATCCTAGAATGCTGAACCTATTTTTTCCTCTCATATTGTCTACACAGCTGAAAGACATTACCAACATACATTTTTCACCATTTTTTTTTTAAAAAAGTAGGTGATGCATGCTATCCAAACCCTACACGAAGCCTTGCTTTTCTATGACAAAAATAAACGGTTAGTGCCACGTTGCGGGAAGAGTCGTAGAACGGCCCTACGTTGTCGAGCACTATTAGGGGAGAACTCAGTCACACATGTGGCAGAAATCGTCGGGGAGGCTCATCCCCACCCCAAGCAAGCATTGAGTTTTGGCAGAGCGGAGGATGCTTAAACAGGTTAAAAATAGCTCACTTAGATTTTCACCTCCAAGGCAGCGCTAATCCAGCGCAGGCTGTTGTTAACGACATTGGCGACACCATCTGTGGAAACTGTGGAACCCGAGTTCTTAGGGGACCAGGGAGAGTACTGTTGCTCAGCTCCTTGCAAGCCAGGGACTAGTGAAGGAGAGCATGAGCCAGGCAGCAGATGGAGGCTTCTCATCTGGATCCTCGTGGAGGAGCCGAAAAAGCAAAGGGAAAGCCAAAGTGTAGTGCTTAGAGGTGCTAGGACTCAGTCCTCAGGCCCCTGAAGTAGGATTCGTTTAAACTCATCCATGGCAAGTACGGCTAACTCTGGCTAAGGTGCACCTGTGTGGACTGTGCCCTGATACACTAAGTGGGCTGTGTGTGGTCACCTGATGGAGGCCCCGCAGCAATCCCGTTCACAGACTGAGACAGGGAGACTTGGAGATGCCATGGCTAGCTCTCCCAGAGTTGCGACTTACACGGAGGCCCATTGAACCTCCAGCCTCCAGAGCCTAGCCCCTGTGCTCTGTGCAGGTACCCCAAAAGAAAAAAGTATAAAAATCGCCACTTGCCTTACTACAGTAAATTTTCTTTGATTTCTCCATTCCCACGTGATGGTTTGGATAGTGAGAAGTGAGCACATCCAAGTCATGCACAGGAAATGAAATTGATCTCAATTTCTGGCGGGTAGATGAGGATGAACATTCTCTGTCTCTGTCTCTCTCTCTCTGTGTGTGTGTGTGTGTGTGTGTGTGTGTGTGCTGTGAAAGCCAGAGGTTGACACCCAGCCAAGTACTTCTTCCATGGGTGCTGGAATCGGAACTCATGTCCCAATGCTTGCACAGCAAGGGAGCCATGTCCCAAGGCCAGACTTCTCCTTTGTCCTTCTCAGAGCAGGACTGGTAGGTTAGCAGAGAAGCGAATAAGCAAGCTTGCTATCAAATTATGTTTTTCTTGAGCAAGCATAATCAAAAAAAATCTCCCAGGCTTTCTTTTGCTTTGAACCTGACAAATGTCAATTCTTCCTTACTGACTATTATGCTGTGGGATTAATTATTTAATTGACAAAATGTGCTTCCTGCCACAGCTCCTGACATCATACACACAATAAAAATGAAAGATTAACAATATTAGCAGTAGCCAGAGATCTTTGAAACAGTTCCAGAGAATCATGCTAATTTAGCTCATCTACAGAGTTTTAAAGCAGATTGTTCCCTGGATCCTGCATCCCTCTGTTCCTTAAGTGACACAGGAAAATGCCCTTTCACCTGCAGGAAGGGATGAATAGAGACCCCGTTGATGCACATGGCGACCTCAAATGGAGAAATACAAGGTTTTTATTTTTATCAACAGATTTTGCTGGCCTGTCATCACCTTCGATTTTAATCAGATTTTTATGGCTTTGCTGACTGGCAGGTGACTCCTGCTAATTACATGTTATATTTAGATCTTGTAAAGCTGAGATGATTTCAGTTTCACAGCTATGGGCAAGTGGATTGGATCTCACACAGATCTCTCTCTACATCTCTTCCTGTCTCTCTGTCTCTCCCTCTCCTTCCCTCTCTCTCCCTCTCCCTCTCTCTCCCTCTTTGTCTCTCCCTCTCTCTTCCCCCCATCTTTAAATCTCCTGGTGCCTTTTTGGCCGACAGAGAGAATTGCTCACTCTGCAGTTCTGCGGCTGTCTGTACATGTGAGAGGTTTGGGGTGACAATGACATGTTCTGCATTCTTAGATACTGTTTTCCTTGATTCCTCTTTGAGGAGAATTTACCTCATCAGGTCACAGACACATTTCTCACAAAACAGCTGCCTACCATCAGCCCCCAGTTTAGGAGAAGGGATAAAATACAAGATTTTTTTTTTTCCCCATGCTAGAGCCTAAGTCCATGTGCCTCTAGTAATTCCTGACCAGACAAGAATAGATATCAACCCCAACGTGGAATATTGGTTCTAGGGTTGAAATGTGAAAGGCATTTTCTCTAAGAATAAGAAAACTTTAGTTCCTCTGAACCACAACCCTACAAAAGTCCACGGCCCCCTTGAAATAGTCCCAAACCTAGTGTCTAATATAGTCTTCTGTGTGAGTGTTATGAACCTTAGAATTGGAAAACACACACACACACACACACACACACACACACACACACTCCGTGCGTTTTTTAATTTCTAGACTGGCCCCAGAGAGGAAGGTTATCACTGTCAACATCGTATCTATGCTGATGCATCACTGCAATCAAAACAGGAACTACGTTTGTACAGAAGGGGGAAGTCACATTGAAGACGGCTCTGGGTGGTGGCTCAGCATGACTCACCTCTGGTCTACGCTAGCTGTGTGGCTCCGCCCTCAGAAGAGCATCCCTTTGGGACTTGCTTCCTCTTTAGTCCTGTGATAATACAGTTCCCAGAGCCCCTGCTCCCACAACTGGGCACTGTCACCTCATCCCCGGTTAGTCTAGGTTCACTATAGTTCATGTGTGGTTTGGTGAGTTCTGCTGGTGAGCCGTGAGAGAGAGGAGACAGGGAGAGGAAGGTACCTCATGTGGGCCACCTCCTGAGCTAAGTCTCCCTGACCACGGGCTGGGGCAGACTTGCATGGTAGACAAGCACTGTGCCACCTGGCCACATCCCCAGCCCTGATCCATCTTTCATGTGTAATTCTGCCCCTTGTTGAAGAAGAACCAACAGGGCCCTGGAAGAGTAGTCTGGGCTCTCTGTAAATGTAGGCCCCGGATTCTGGTACAGTCGTGGCTTGAAGGATTCCCCGTTCCGCCCTCCTCCTAACTGACCAAGCTCAGTGATGATCCCGGATCAGCTGCGCAGAGGAGATGAGGAACTGTTAGGGTTCTGAAGGGCTGCGTGAAGGCAGGCGCTCCTTCATTTGTGCCTCGTGGGAATTCAGAACGGGCAAAGACCAGAAAGAAGGCCGCTGTAGGTTCAGAGTTCTAGACAGAGGCTGGCCTGTCTCTGAAGTGACACTTAGGTGAGTGAATGTCCCTCTTACAGGGACAGCAGCTCTCTTGTTCCCTCAGGCTGGAGGGAAGCCTAAGCAGATACCCTTTTCCACTCTTGGTATTATTATGTGAAGGCCGATTTGGAGATCTGCTCCAGGGAATAGAAAGTCCCGTTCTTAGGATGTAGTATGAGACTTCCTGTGGTTTCTCACAGAAGCCCAAGAAAACAGCATGCCTACTGGCACCCAGCAAGCAGTGAGCGGCTTAGGAGGCAGAGGAACAGAACAGAGGCTCCCAAGGAAAAAGGATAGGGGAGATAAGAGAAGTAAAGTAGAAAAATAGGGGGGCCGAAGAGACGGGTCAGCGGTGAAGAGCTTGTGCTTCACTTGCGGTGGCTTGGAGGGTGGCTACAGCCACTTGTAATTCCCTCTCCCAGGGAATCCCACAACTCTGGTCTCCTTGGGCACCTGGACTCACATGGACAGACCCACACACAGACACACAGACACATGCCTAATTAACTATATATAATAACACCTACAGAAACCCGTAACCACAGAACTTACAACCAACAAAAGCAATGATAATCAAGTACTAGAAGGAGGAAAAAAAAAACCCCATAATTTACAAACCAAAAAATAAAAGAGGCTGGAGATATCGCTCAGTAATAGAACCCATGGTTAGCCCTGAATTTACTTCTCAACACCAAAATTAAAATAAAAACAGGTAAGGTAAAATAAATAACTTGTTGAAGAAAAGAGTGTAGTCTTAGTAGAAATCCAAATGAATGATTTTTGAATGACAAATAGATACCAAAACAGAAAGCAAAATTCAGATGCACACATACCCACACACTTACACATATATGTGAGCAGTACAAAACATACACATGTAGCACACATTCATGATACACTGTATACACATATACAGTATACATACAAGCACAGCCAAGAAAAAAAAATGCTTTAACTTTAGGAATAAAGATATCTTATACTTTTCTAGCAAGACAAACAAGTTGATCTTCTTCTCATTTACAAACATAAGATGATAAGAATTTCTACTGTGCAAAGCAGAAATTACAGAGGAGTAAAATGATGTTGATTGGGATAGGAAACGGCAACCCTAGGATCCTGTCCAAAGAGGAGATAGCTGTGAAAAGGAAGGGTGCCTCTTCTCACCCGTCACTAAGTCTGTGACCATGGCCATTCTACCCAAAGACTGGTCAGGCCAAGAAGAGCACACACATGTATTATGTGTCATGGGAGCTTACATAAAGAGATGAGAATTCTGGCCGCAGATAAATGTGTATGGTTATGCTTAGATTGGGTGAAGAGGTAAGATAATATTGAAGAGGTATGGGCCGATGGAATATTATTTGATACTGATAATAGAAATAAAACATCCTGGATTTCAATTTGTTAGTGTTTTGACACTTTGGATCCATAAAACAAATAGACAGCAGACAGACTAGCAAGAGAAAAGGCACATTAATTAGTGTGTATTGACAAACCAGCATGGGCGTCACACAGAGGATGAACCCTCAAGAGCCAGGGAGATAGTTTACACCGCACTGTAAACTTCAGAATGGAGTGCAGGGCTTCTTCTGGGTTGTGACTTGGTGACTTGCTTCACAGAAGGGGGCTAAGGGGAGAATGACCTTTGTACCAGAGATTAAGGGCAACAGATGGTCTCTGGGCTCCCAAAGGTCCAGGCTTGATTATCCTTCTCATTACAACAGCTAAAGAAATAAGTAATGATGAAAACCAGAAAGAAAAAAAAAAAGACATATAATCCATGTTCACATTAGGAAGAACAGGAAAAGGGGATTCTAGTGAGCCCCAAAGTCCGTCTTTGGGGAACTGATAGGAGCTTTAGTTTTAAAAAGAGGAAGAATCATGACGGGAATCAGGAAGGACGCGTGAGTAGGTAACTGCCACTCTAACTGTGGTCTGGATGGTCACTATCTTGGTTCTAGTTCAGCAAGGTGTCCTTTGCTGGAGTGGACATCCTGTTTCTTAGGCGTTACTTTTACTCCAGGGCACAGCCTTGATGTCACGGATAATGGCCCTCACCTTGTGAAGGGTTTTCTCCCATGAGGCTGTGCTGTGCCTGGATTTCACGCTGACTGCTGATTCAGGGCAGTGATTGTTACTGGGCTCTACCTCTGCAAGCCTCTCCCTTAGCTGATCCTTGTGATGTCCACCAGAAGAATGCAGATGAGACAGAGGATAACACAGAAGATAGTGTATGTTACAGAAGACTACAAGGCACTCTTCCAGGTGGGAGTGGCCAGTAGCCAAGGAGATCACTGAGAAGAAAGGATTCTCATGGGGTGAGCATGGCCAACCCCCACCTCCAAAAAAAACCCACTCTCATGGGGCAAAAGTGGGCAACAGCCAAGGGGACCACTGTGCTTATTACTTCCGTTCTTAGGTAGACTTCATGCTGTGTCTTAAGTGTCTCAGACAGCTTTCTTGGAGGGCATTTTCCCGTCCAGGTGGTTCACAGGTCCATCCATGTGGATTAAATCTTAATGGAGAGGGCCAGAGAATCTATTTGTTCTTTGTCAGAGAGTCCCCCTGCTAGACAGTAATCTTCTAATCTACAGTTTAGAACGTCCAAGTTCAACCCAGGGGCAGAGACACAGTTCACGCCTTATTGTTCTGCCTGTCCTCAAAGTCCTTCGGTGTTTAGTTCCTGCTTTTACAAGGAACTGTGGGTTATAGTGGAAGACTCCATCCTCAGTGACCTTCAAGGCCTCTAAGACCCGACTGGTTTAGGAGTTCAGAACCAGACTTTACGCATTGTATAAGGACGGCAGCGTAAGAGGCCTGGCGGTTCTCTTCCTTACCTTTGTGCCTTCAGCCATGAGGGAATGAGACAGTCTAGGGTTGCCAACTCCTAGAGAGACAGTCCTTGAGCGATGAACATGACTGTGTTGCAGAGATAAGCAGTCGTCCAAAGTGAAGCATACACATATAAAATGAAGAAGAGACGCCCGGCTTTCATCCTGCTTTGAGTTCCCTTACTGACTGGAATAAGCAGTAAATGCGTTCTTGAAAACATAGTTCTTAGCTGCCAAGCATAACCTGTTTTGCTCCTACCATTTTCTCAAATGCAGAGGGCCATATCCGAGGTAGCACATCTCGACACCCATCATACATATTAGCCCGATGTGGAGGGCCGTGACTGTAGTCCCAGCACTTGGGAGGCTGATGCAAGAAAGGACACTGCGCTTTCAAAGCGGACTTGGGCTGCATGTCATTTGTCTGTCAGCAAAAAGGATACACATTTAGGGCAGGTAAAGATTCAGAGAGTCTGTCGACACTGGGCCATAGTATTCAAGAAGAGACAGCCACTGAATAAGATGGAAGGGCCAGGACGGGGCAAGATGAGAGCGAAACCTCACGCAGTGAGGGCAGAGCGGCAGGGAATGTAGAAGGATCACCAAGATGGACAGGTTCACAGGAGGATGGGGCTGCAAGGAAAGGTGCTCAGGAATCTCTGCAAACTCCGATGGCTGGGAAAAGTGGTGCCAAAAGTCAGCGAATTCCTTCCAAAAATCACGTCTCATCTGAAGGGAAGGAGGGGAAACCCTTAAGAAACAGAGCTTTCTCTGAGCGAAATAATTGCTATCTTGCATTCATGAAATAATGAAAAACATGCATTTGAATATGAATGTCAGGAAAGGAAGGTGATCATTAGGGGAATGAAAACGCACAATAGACCTACCTAATTAGCAGGGGGAAAGGGGAATGAATAGCAATCTGGCCAAATTAGCAAAAACAGCTCCCAGGAAAAGGAGGAAACAAGGAAAATCATGAATAATCATAAAGCGAGATGGAAGGAATCACGTCTATAACACGCATTGTATGAAATATAAATGTTCAGAACTTTGACATAAGCTATTCACGTGGTTCATAAAAGTTATTGGTATTCATAAGGAACGTGCTGAAAACGCCTTCTTAAAAGGTTAAAAATAAAGAGACACCAGGTAAATGCATGCAGTAAACAAAATAAGGGTACCTTTATTAATATCTATAAAGATAGAAGTTATTATTAAAAAAATTTAATAGGAACGGGGGAATAGCTCTGAGATGGAGTACTTATGTATAGCCTATGTGAGGCCCAGAGTTTCAAACCCACCATGCAACAAAGGCAGACTCTTCAATTACATCCATTAAAAGGTGTAATAGTTAAAAGTTTATAAAGCAAAAAGTATTATAAAAAAAAAAGAAACCTCATTAAAAGACACTTATAATGTGTTATTTTAAATTGTCCTCTTCAGGATCAGCCAGATGTAAAAGAAAAAATAAGAGAACAAGCTGGTAAGCTTGGTGGTTTGTATAGATGACCCTCAAATTATAATGCTGAATAGAAACGGTGCAGTTACAGTATTATGGAATAATTTTCAGAAACCAATTAGGTATGTCTATAATCATAAAAAAATGAAACAAAATATTCATGAGATTGTATAATCAAAATGTGGTCACAAAATAGAGTAAAATTAAATGACAGAAAGATAAACCAAAATGCTTTTTCTCCCCATGGATTATTATGTTCATTGATTGTGAACAGAAGCAATAGAAATTTTTTTTAAAAAAAATGTTCTACTTCTAAAATTTATAGAAGATGCTAAAAGCCATAATAATGAAAAAATATCGACAAGGAATATATTTAAAGAATAAAAACCAACAATGACAGAACTTGCCATACATCTTAAGAAATGAGGAAACAGCAGAAAATACACCAAAGGAAGTAAGAGTTAGGCCACCAATGTAAAACTAGAATTTAAAACAAAGAAAAATGTTGATTTGTTAAAAGGGCTGGGGCTGGGCATGATGTCCAAGCTCTCCTCTGACGTAGAGACTGAGGCAGGAAGAGCACATGTTCAAGACCTGTCTCTAAATTAAAAGGGAAGAAAGAGGGAGGGTAAGGACATAGCTTCACAGTAGAGTACTTGCCTAGAATGTGTGAGGCTCTGGGTTCAGTCTCTAGGAGCACAGACTAAATAAAGTCTCCTAAATATGAACGTGCATGTTAAGAACTCAGAACATGATGGAGGGGTTGTATCCACTAAATGGGGGCTAAAACGGGAGTATGAAAACCTCAGAGGAATTATTGCTTCTCAAAAACGATGATTAATCCAGAAAATTTCAGAGCAGGAAGGAAGACTTGTTAAGAAAAATTAGCCTTGAGTACATTCAATCCAGTGTTTCAAAAGCTGTCTGGCACAGTCCTCCTCAAGTGATGCAGGGTAGGAGCTGTATAGACTACATTGTTTCTCTGTACTGTGTACGTTTTTAAATCACTTTCTTCATGTCAAACCCCACCAATATATAAGGGAAAGAGTCCAGTAGATCAAATTATTAACCAAGTATTTATTAATCTTACAGGCAATGGAAGGCTTTTTTGGTGTTAGAAAATCTGTTAACATAATAAGGTTAATAAATCAAAATATAAAAGCATGATGTTATCAGTAATGGTGGAAAAGTTTTAGATAAAATTTAGAAGACATTCTTTTTAAAAGAAAACATACTAAGTAAGAACAAGAAAGAACCCATGAAATATATATATATATATATCATATTTAAGATGATAGATATACATAAGTACATCAAATTTTAGATGATACAGATATATAAATATGTCATTTTAAGATGTTCTTTGAAACATCTAAACAGTACTCTAAATAGTGAAATACTAGGGTCTTTCATTTAAAATCAGTAGCATGTAAATGATTCACCTAATGTCAGAATTAGTAATGAAAATTATTTTTGATATTTTGGTATCTGTGATATGAGAAGAAAAAATGGTGGATATATATTTTGGAAAAAGTTAAATCAGCAATTTTTTTTCACTACGTGATTACATGCCCACAAAACCATGTGCTGTAGAATATAAAGATAGAATCTGAAGTGCATTTGATATGTAAATTAATTCAAGCTTAACATATAGACAACATAAGTATTATAATATACAAGTTAAAAGTATAGATTGAGATCCTGACGACATGTGTTTGAATCTCAGTTTGGCCATTCATTAGCTGTGTGGCCGTTTTATCTTAACCAGAGAGTTTGCTTGGAATATACTTAATTTTTCTGTGCCTCAGTTTCTTTGTGTTTTTTTTTTTGCTGTGTCTTTGTTTCAAGTTTTATTTGTTCATTTTTGTTTTTAAAAATGACTTTCACTGTATAGTGAAACACTGGTCTAGAACTCATTGTATGGGCAAGGTTGACCTTGAACTCACCACCTGTCTCAGCCTCTGCAGTGCTTGGATTAATAGGCATTTTCTTACCTGTAGATTTTAAGTGTGAGTGCCAATATGTGAACCACCTAAAAGAATGTCTGGTGCCAGCCTGGGCTACCAAGTGAGTCCCAGAAAAGGCGCAAAGCTACACAAAGAAACCCTGTCTCGAAAAAAAAAAAAAAAAAAAAAAAGAATGTCTGGTGCATATTATCTACTGTTATTATTAAGAGGTCATAATAATTGTTAATTATTGATAATTGGCTAAATTTGGAAGTAAAAACTGTGCTGCCATAATGGCAACTATCACTGAAGAACTCTTTAAGAGAATGACATGGAGACCTCATGAAATACTGCTATACAACAAATAAGATCTGAATGACTAGGAAGAGAGTGATTTGGGGATGAGAAGATGGCAATCTGAAAAAAAAAAAAACAGTTCTCACAAAATAAATACACAAAAATGAAAGCTGTTGAATGATATCCCAGTGAGTTTGGATTATTGTAAATTCAAGCAAATGATTTAAAATTCATTTGGAAGAATGAAAGTCTAAAATTAGACGCAAAACACATGTAAAAGGTGAATAGTGGGGCTGAAGTGGCCTTGTGTACACTGTCTATAGTATGAAGTACTGTGTCACATCGATGTGTTGTTGGTACAAACACTAAGAAGCAGTTCAGTGTCACAGAGTAACATTTTAGAAATAGATCGAAGGATATAGAGAAACTTAACACAAAACAAAAAAATCTAATTCAGTAGGAGTTGATAAATGGAGCTGGCACAACTGGTTATCCATCTGGAAGAATATGAAATTGGACCCATATCTCTCAACATATTCAGAAATAAATTAAGATGGATTAAAGACAAATGTTGGGGGAAAAAAAGCAATAAGAATTCTAGAAGTTAATTTGAAGTCGGGGTAACACACAGACGGCTTGGGCGATGAGTAGCAGAAAGCTCCAGACACAGTGACTGAAACACCTGAAGGAATGATGTTCTCCCAAATAATATGAACGGCCAATGATCAAAGCTGCCACCCAGCAGCCAGGATCCTCCATCTTTTCTGCTCTGCCACCCTTAGTGTGTGGCTCTCATCCTGCGGATCCCTAAGTGGTTGATGCACTTCTGCTGTATTCCTGCTGAAACAGGAGTGAATGCAAGGGCGTGTGGCCCCTTCTACGTGTTGAACGATTTCTCTTGACTCCCCTGAGACTTCCAGCAACTCCCTTTTTCAGAACTCTGCTGCATGGTCCTTCTTTGCTACAGGATGAAAAGAAACATTCTATTTTTGTTCAGGAGTTTTTATAACAGAGGTGGCCAGGAGAAAATGGTTGTGAATCCATATAGTCTGTTTCAAGGACTACACAGACAACCCAAAATTAGAGGGGATTTCAGTGGGAGCAGAAACTGTAGGAGGAATAATATGCTTAGATGACAATTTTTATTTAAAACTATTTGCATATAAACTATAATACCCCCAAACAAAACCACTATAGCAAGGAAAATATATTTCTAACTTGTGTACATAGAGAAGATCTCTATAATAATAGGGTTGGAGAAATGACTCAGCATTAAGAGCACTTGTTCTTACAGAGGACCTGGATTCAAGTCCTACCACTCACGTGATATCTCACAACCACCAGCTCCAGTTCCTGGGGATCCAGTGCTCTTTTCTGAACTCAGGGGACACCAGGAAAGTAGGCAGTACACAGACACACAGACATACATGCGGGCAAAACACTCATGCTCAATAAAAATAAATATGAATCCTTTAAAAATATGAATTAGTAAGCAACATTTACAAATTGAAGACAGATACTGTGATGGTTTGAAAGAAAATGCCCCCGAAGGAAGTGGTACAATTAGGAGGTGTGGACTTGTTGGAGGAAGTGTGTCACTGTAGGGGTGGGCTCTGAGGTCTCTTTTGCTCAGGCTTCCCTCAGTGTGACCGTTAGATCACTTCCTGTTGCCTGCCTATGAAGAAGATGTAGCGACTCTCGGCTCTAGCACCATGTCTGCCTGCATGCCTCCATGCTTCCCACCATGATGATAATTAATGGACTCAACCTCTGAATGGTACGCGAGCCACCACAATTAAATGTTTCCTTTACAAGAGTTGCCATGGGCTGGGTGGTGGTGCACACATTTAATCCCAGCACTCAGGAAGCAGTGCCAGGCGGATCTCTGTGAGTTCAAGGCCAGCCTGGTCTACAGAGTGAGATCCAAGACAGGCACCAAAACTACACAGAGAAACACTATCACGAAAAACCAAAAAAAAAAAAAAAAAAAAAAAAAAAAAAAAGAGTTACCATGGTCATGGTGTCTTTTCACAGCAGTAGAAACCAAAACTAAGACAGATATCAGTTTGGTGGATAATTAGCAGGAATACAGCCTTCAGAATAAGGAGTCCACATGAAAAGATAGGTAAGCTGGTTTTCCTCTGATTCTGGGAGAGGTAGGAGCCGATTCCACAACTCTTCTCTCAGACCCCCAACCATGACTGAACTCCGCTGTCCTTCTGTGGGTCACTTGGCATCCAAGGGCTCCACTGTGACTTACCCGGGGGACCTCCTCCTAGCACAGCCCGCGGACAACTCACAGAAGAGTGTCCCGGAAGAGGAAGAAGTGTCTCCCTGGCTATAATGAAGAGCTCAAGCTTCCAAAGAGGCGGTCTCAGGTCTAGGGTGCAGCTGATGGAGTTCTTCCGATCCACACGGCTTATTGAGCTCCGTGCTCCATCCTGGCATCCTACGAGTCGTTTTCACAGGGGACCACAGCCAATCCTCATCAACTTCTGCACACGGTACATTCTTACCTCAACCAATCCTCATCAACTTCTGCACACGGTACGTTCCGAAAGTGAGAACTTTCTGTGCGCTTACCTTTTGGGGGCTGAAGAAGGAGCAGAAAGAAACAATATCAACAAAGAAGCAATTCACAAATGGGGCTCTCCGAGGCTTTATTCAAAGGCACGCATAAAAGAGCATGAAATATAGAGACAGTAAAATTTTACTTACAGAGTCCCCGACGGCAAAATTGGGATTTTGAGAATCCCCGGGAGAATGAAGAGACAGCACAGTATTGACACCGGCTGAATTACTAGTGTGGGTCTTTGAGGGGAACACGTCCAGTTTTAAATCACCAGAAAATAATCTCTGCTTTGGGAGCGCAGCATGTATGCCATTCAGTCTGAGGGCAGGGGACAAAAACCACCTCCCAAGTCAACCAGACAGAGCTAAACCTGGCCTTCGTGTCAGGAGCCCAGCCCAAAGGTGATACTGTTCAACACACACATATACAGACACACACACATATACACACTCACACACATATACACACACTCACACACATACACAGACAACACACACACATACACAGACATACACACATACACAGACAACACACAGACACACACACATATACAGACACACACACATATACACACACACATATACACACACTCACACACATACACACACTCACACACATACACAGACAACACACACACATGCACACACACACACCTCACACACCACACACACATACATACTCATACACGTATACACATACACACATGCACACACACACACACACACACACACACACACACACTTCTTTCTCCATTCCTCTCCTTCCTATCTCTCTGTGATTTTGAGACAAGGTCTCACACTGTAGCCCAGGCTGTCTTGGAATTTACTGTGTAGCCCAGGCTGGCCTCCAACACCACAGTCCTAGAACTTCAACCTCTAATGCTGGGATTACAGAGTCAACACCAAGGTTCTTTTGTAAGCTCTTTAGATTTAGCTCAGAGATGAAATATAAGCGTCTCTGGTGCCGCAGGAAATTTTAACCCTATAGATACACAATTCTATCAAAGCCTTTTTCTCCGTTTCCTTCTCTTGAGCTTCTGTATTTTTAAATCGTAGTCTCAAGTCCATCGCCTGCCATTTTCTGTCACTACATACTTCCACAGTTGAGAAAGCTTTACCATTTAGTAAGTCTTTCAGAGAGGTGAGGAAATATGAGAGCCAGACTTGTCACATTCCACACAGACAATAGCTGGTCAGTTCCAGGAATAAGTAGGGTCATTCCAAACCATTTTTCTTGTTGGCTCTTTCTTTTCAATTTCTACTATAAAACAGCATAAGAAGTTAGATGTGTTCTGGAATATCTCGGAGTAGGTAAAATCTCTTAGGTTATAAAAGACTAAATATTAAAGAAATCTTCATGAATTAGACTCCATCAAACAAATAGTTCTGCTTACGTACAGTATCTTTAAGCAAATGAAAATGCAAGCTATGGTCTATGAAAAAATATTTCTGTGTACATGTGTGTATGTATGTGTTCAAAGGGCTTGTATATAGAATATAATATATAATATACGATATATAGAATAATATATAGTGTGTCTATAAAAGATATAATCTATAGTATATCAAAAAGAGTGCCTACATCATTTATAAGAAAACTTGTATAAGAAATGTTACCTAAAAAGTACACAAATTTTAATATATATCAGATGAAGTACACAGAATCATTAGCCACCAAAGAGATGAAGATTACAGGTGCAATGGGAATCTTTAACTCTCCATTAGAATTCCTGGAATGAAAAAGAACAACTTTCAGGAGTAGGTATTCAGTTATTCAATGAATCTCATACTTGGAAGGTGGAGGCAAGGTGATCAAAAGTTAGCCTGGGATACTTAGTGAGAACCTGTATCCACAAGACGAACAAACAAAAAACACCAAAAAATAAGCCTGGCAAAAAGTCTGGATAGGTTAAAGGAGTTTGCTGCCGAGCCTGATAAATGGGACATGCAATCCCAAGACCCATAGCGTGGAAGAGAGCACCAATACCAGCAAGTTGTCCTCTGCCATGTGTGCCGTGGCATGTTCATGCCTACACACTCGCACACACAAATAAACACAACTGCCCTGTGACTGTTTAGAAAGGGAACTGATTGGCAGTGTCATGTAAGGGTGAATTTGGAATAATGCATTTCTCATACATCGCTGACGGAAAGTGAAATGTGAATTGGCACAACCACTTTGGAAACTGGCAATTTGTTATAGGCAGTTAACTGTAACACCCTGCCACATCCCCTGATCCAGGAATTCAATTTCCCAAGTATTTACTTGAAACAATTAAGAACATGTGTTCATAGCCCCCATGTTCATAATGGGCCCAGAGAAAGTTCACCAGGTAAATGAATTTTTGCAAAGCGTGGCATATTCATTCAAGTGAATGTGACCTGACAGTACCAAAGAATGACATTGACATGTGACAACATGGAAGGATATCAGAAACATTCCACTAATCAAAAGGATCCAGAGTCCATGCTGCATGGCTCCATTAACATGCTAAAAGAGCAGACAGGGCTGATCTATAAGAAGCAGGGGAATGCTTGTCCGTTAGGGGTTGACGGGGCATGGAGGAACCTGGTGGGCTCGGTACAGAGGCGCCATATCTGATTGAGACTTGTGGTGGCTGCATTTCTTACAGAGCATAAAGTGTCTGCTTTGGTGAGTTTTCCTGTATATGAAACTTTCTTAACCAGCGATCCCCAAAGCAAACCAAAAGTAGACATGGTCAAACATGGCTAATTGAATGTGGCACATTTGGGGTTTGTAGTTTTCTCCTCCTTCAAGTTCAGCCAGGGTGAGATTCCATTTGGTGGCGTGTGCAATCACGGAGTCTCTGCTGAGCTATAACCACAGTCCTCACTTAAAAACAACCTCAGACGCCGTGGTACCAAAAGGTTCTATTGAGTGAAAGCACATTACAATAATAATACACATGACATATCCCAGATCATGCTCCAAGAATTAAGAGGTGGTGTCATGTCAATGGGAACTTGCCTTTCAAATATTTCCTCAGTTTCCTAATAGAAAAAGTCTAAGCACTTAGATATTGATTACGAGTGGGTGAAGGCAGTTGACTATTAACAATATTACTAAAATGATAGTATTTAAATGCTTCTGTATGTTCCGAATAGATGAAAAGAATTGAATTCGTATTTCTTAAAATGTAGGACATGAAGTTATACATATAATTTTAGAATGTCACAAATAGCATCGGGCAGATATAAAAATAGTATTTATAACTCCTCTGATTAAAGTATTAATTATGTGGGGCTGCCAAGATGGCTCCGTGGGTAACAACGGCACTTGATGCCAAGTCTGAAGATCGGAGTTTGATCCCTGGGGCACACATGGTAGAAGGAGAGAGTGGACACCCACAAGCTGTCTTCTGACCTCGGCATGCTCACCCCATGCTCGCACTTTGACCTGCATACACGTGCATGCACACTCACGTGGAGACGAATTTCTAAACAGCACAGATAAAATATCACCACACTCGTGTGCAGCCACACAAATAAATAAACAAAAGTAATAACAATAATATCTCTGTGTCTCTGCACCATTTTTACCCTGGCTTTGGGCATGAAGTAGAAAAAAAATTACTTTTCTTATTCTTCTTATTTATATTTTATTTGTATGTTTCTAGAGTATGAAAATATATTAAACCTTCAGACATGTTGGCAATTGTCAGAGGAATATTCGAGAGCCAAGAGGAAAATGCTTTTAATTTTAAAGACTGAAATTTAGTTTAGTCTTGGATGCCATTATAGTGAATAATGGGAACTGATCCTAGACTTCAAAAGAAATATGAGCATATGGTCTTACCATTTAGCACTTAATGCTGCAATGAATTTCCAGTTAGACCCCAAACTTCTCACTTCTCCAGTCTTCTCCCTCACCTCTGTCATCATACAAAAATGAAAGGAATCTCAGACCCTGTCTTGTGTTTTCTGTTGTACCGGGGACTGAGGAAATTCAGCTTTTTGTGTGTCTTGAAAATTGGGTTTTATAAAAAGAGACAAAAACCCGAGGCATTAATCAGATCTACTGGGCTAATTACTGCAACTCCAAAGTTTATTACTTTTAAATATTAACTGCTTAAAATGATTCATTTGGAGATCAAATGATTAATCCCCCTCCGTCGCTATAAATGTCAGCGGCGGGATTAAAGGATTTAGATGGTCATGTTTACTCAACCTTAAATTTCTCTACTAAAGACACAAGTTAAGTAGCCCCAGTTTATCACCGTTTCATGTTAGTGGCTTCCTTCTTCCATCCCTCTTTTAGCTCCCCTACCTAACTGATTGTTAACTCATTTTGGCTAAGTAGGCGAGCTCTTCTTTCAGGCTTGGCGGTCAAGCAGCTTTGTAGATTACCTACCAGAAGGTGCGAGGAGATAGATGTAGCTTAGAGGCCTCCTCGGGACGCAGTGGGACTAATCCTTTCCCCTGCCTTGGCCTTTATGGGTCTGATGTCTTGAGCCCAGGGCTTACTGCTAAACTTGTATCTGGTTCCTTGCCACGTTGCCAATTTTGGATATACACATTGTGAAGCACCGTGGTGCTGTTTCAGTCGCAATTATTAAACACCTGCTGCTTCGTGCCAAACCATATGCATATTGAGACCAGCACCTCCCACAGTCTGCCTATCAGATACCAGCAGATATGTGGCAGGGGTATTATCATCTCCGGGGCTGGGGCTGTTCTAAAGGCATAATGAGTAGGTAAAAAGAAAATTCATTTTCAGAGTACCTCTTTGATAAGAAGAAATATTTTAGCATTACTCTAATTGCAGATGGTTGTGAAAATCAGTTTTTGTTTTTTTGTGGTTTGAGTGTATAAATCCTTCGTGAGGATTAAACTTGTTCTTTCTTTACAAGTCAGTGGATTCACAACCTAGGCTTTCTCGTTTTCTCCACCAAACCTTCATTCAGTATCCATACAAGTCCCCTCCCCTGGAAGCCTGACAAATCCAATCCTGAAAAGGGGGGAGGGGTATTCATAATATTCACTCTGCCCCCACTTTTTCTGCTTGAAGACATAACCGGGGTTTTCATCAAATCCACCTTGGTGAGCACCTCAAATTTCGGTGGACCGAGGGAACCCCCTCTCCCCATGGCTGCATCCCAGATGATTGTGGAGGGGACATCCTACAGGGGCTTGCCTCCACTAGACTGTGGTTGTAGTAATAAGTATGGAGCACAAAGCTCATTGTCACCATTCTCTGGAAACACAAGATTATTGCTGCGGAGCAGAAAATTGTGCTGTTTTTCCTCAACTGTAGTATATTGGTGGAAGTATTAAGGCCACTCCACGTAGTTGAAAGGGAGGTTTATTTTGTGGGGTAACTCACAAGTGAAGGGATAGGCTACAGGGTCTGGGAAAGGTGTAGTGCAGTCCAGCGGTGTTCTCTGGAGAACTCTGCTCGGTCTATCTCCAGTGTCCAGGAGCCAGGAACCAAGAGAGCCGGCATATCCGGATCTCGGGTCTTAAGGGCTCATCTCTCGGCCCCGCCTCATAGGCATGGCAGTTACCGGAAGCCTCAATGGGGGTAGTACTTCCAGGTCAAAGCTGGAACAGCTACCCTCTACAGTAGTGACATAGAAAATACTCCTCCATCAACATGGCACAGGTGGATGGTTAATGTCCAGTGCCAACTTGCCTGCCTTGGAAATCACATAGGATATTGGCGAAGTACACCTGTGGCCTATCTTTGAGGACATTTCCAGAGGAGATTACCTGAGAGAGGAAGGCATGCCTTGGGTGGGCAGCACCATTCCCTAGGCTGATGGTCCAGTGGAATAAAACTGGAAAAAGAAGAAAGTGAGTTGATTTATTGACATCCTCCTTTGGTCTGCTTTCTAGTCCTACCTGGCATTAACTGCTCTCTTCACTCATGAGATGCTGATTGCTCTGAAACCCTGAGCTAAAATAAATAAATAAAGTCAGCTTTCTTCCTTAAGTTGCTTCTGTCAGGTACAGTCGTTGTGATGATAAGTCGTTGTGATGATAAATATTGACAAATAGGAGGTGGTTCTATGGTTAAGAGCATGCATTGTTCTTGTGAGGGACCTGAATTCAGTTCCCTGCACCCTTATTGGAAGGCTCCCAACAACTTCTAATCTCAGCTTCTAGGGATCCCAACACCTGCTTCTTGTCTCTGTGGACACTATAGTCACACACACACACACACACACACACACACACACACACACACACACCCTACACACACTGAAAATAAAAATAAAATCCTAAATAAATAAAAGCTTGATACCAGAGAGTGGTCGATTATTTTATTTTTGTCATATTTATACTGATCGATCTACCCATTTCCATGTTTGAATTACAGTTGTTGCTTGGAAACAAATGGCTCTTTATTCTCTTTTAAGATGATCCATGGGCTGGAGAGATGGCTCAGAGGTTAACAGCACTGGCTGCTCTTCCAGAGATCCTGAGTTCAATTCCCAGCAACCACATGGTGGCTCAAAACCATCTATAATGAGATCTGGTGCCCTCTTCTGGCCTGCAAGGACACATGCAGACAGAACACTGTAAATAAATAAATCTTAAAAAAAAAAAAAAAAAAGAAAAAAAAAAGATGATCCATGTGTGAAGAAGGAAAACACACACAACTTCATTTCTTCAAAGTAGGAAGGATTGGAAACACAGCTTTTTCTAGAGAAGGTGGTTTTTGAATCTGAACTATTAAAATGCACATCAACAAAATCCATTTTTAAAATGTTTTAGTTTTTTCCTTTATTTTTAAGTTATTGAGGTAGTAATCGTGAGAAAAAAAAAAAACAACCTTCAAACCTATTCTGTCTCATCGTTTTCTTTGCATCCAATCCATTCTAAATGGACCGTCATAAGTTATTTATACTTCCTCCTTTTTATTCAGGCTGAGAACGCAGGTACATTTATATCTGTTTCTTCACTCTTCCTTAGTTTCCCGAAGCGTGATCATACCACATACGCTATTGCGTAACTAGCACTTTTCAACTTAAAAAATATATATGTGTGTGTGTGTGGCTTTCCTCAGGAACTGAAGATGTAAGTCCATATTCCTGCTTTAAGTTAGCCATGCAATGTTCCCTAGCAAATATATGAGTCTCACTCAGGCAGTCATTCTCTGGTAAACATTTGCGTTATTTAAATTTTTGCATGGATGCTGTAGCAAATGTTTCTTGTCTGTGTACATTTAGGATGAAGTTACTTTGTATAGCATGTAGTTATTAGGCTAAATTATCTGACTGAGAGTGGTTGTTATTGCAGTGGGAAGGCATTTTCTAAGAAATAAAATGGCATACTAGGAGACAAAGGAATATAGGATGAGGTCTGAATAGAGTCTCCTAGTAAGCCCATGGAACGAACAGCTTTCAACAAAGAACAGTGATTCTCGTTTTCCCCTTGAAGTCGATACCAATGACCTATATTCCAAAGACTCACTGCAAATTTTAACACTCCTTACAGTGTGATATCCTAGAGAAGGAACTGATAGTAACGAGTGGCAGCGAGAACATGAACTTGGGGCCCTCATACGCTGATGATGGGGAGAACACAGTGCATCAGCTGTGGCGAGCATCTGGCAGGGCTTGAGAATGCCAAGCATCTCCCTGTGCTGGGGCTCGGCGACTCCTCTCCTAATGTAACTCCAGGAGAGATGAAGACATGCATGCGCCAAACCTTGTGTGCATGTATTCCTAAGGGTGTTTTCATAGTGGCCCCGAATAGAAACAACTCAAATGCCCACTGTCTAATGAATGGCTATGTGAAAGACGACATATCCCCACACTGCAATGCTCAGATATGAAAAGGCATGTATTTTCTGATACGGACTAAAATGTCTTTCTCTTTGTTTTAATTTTTTTCATATTTTGCATTTATTTATTTTTTTTTATTTTTTTGGTTTTTCGAGACAGGGTTTCTCTGTGTAGCTTTATATTTTGCATTTATTTATTTGTGTGGGTGGGTGTGTGTATGTGGGTGGGTGGGTGGATGGGCACACATGTACTAAGGTGTGAATGTGGAGGTCAAAAGACAGCTTTCAGGGATTGGTTCTCTCCTCTACCCCTTGGGGTGAACAGATGGAACTCAGGTCAAGCTTGGGACAAATACCCTTATAACTCCTGAGCCATCTCACGCCCACGTTTGCATTGGAAAAAATACAGTGCTCAGTGAAGCGAGCCGGGCACAGGAGAACACACACTGTAGGTTCTTCTCCGAAATGTCTCACATCGGCATCAGTACGGATGGGAGTGGATGAGTGGTTGCCAAGGAAGAGGAGAGGGAAGGGTGCTGGCAGAAGAGATGAGAGGGCTGATAATGAGGGGGTCTTTCATGGGGATAGTAAAAGCATTCACAAATTGATTTGTTCATAGTTACAGAAATCTGTGAGTCTCCTGAAATACACTGAATGGTGCGCAGTGCATCCATTGGGAATTGCACCTCCCCAGAGCTGATCACTACATGTCACTCAATTGACTGACTGCTTATCTGGGATGCATGAAGCCCTGAGTTTAGTCCTCATCACCACGCCTAACTCAGTGGTGTTACACACTTGTAATGCCAGCCTTTGGGAAGAGTGGGGGCAGGAGGATGGGAGTTCAAGGTCACCTTCGTTATGAAACCGTGGTGAGTCCCGGGCTAACCTAGGCTACTGAGACCCTGTTTTAAAACACACACACACACACACACACACACACACACACACACACACACACACACACAGACAAAATAAATACACAAATAAAAACATCTGACAGCCACACACACACTCGAGAGAGAGAGAGAGAGAGAGAGAGAGAGAGAGAGAGAGAGAGAGAGAGAATCACCCGCACCCCTTGTTCTCTTCCATATTATTTTCAAGTGTCATTCTTAGCAAAGTCCCTCCCTGCTTTGACTAGTTTCTAGGTACTTCGAGAGGTAGGAAGTCAGCCTGTGTGGCTAACCCTGTTTCCTGATCTCCCTCATTCATTCAAGGCATAAATGCTATGCTGCCATGTTCGTTCTTAGACCATCCTGTCTACTTTGTCCCAATTCCTTTTTATTTTTTTCAGTATAAACTTATTTTAAAGTGATGCAACCTGCCTTGGCTATATTTATTCAATTTTTTTCCTGTAGAGATTTTTCAGTTTATGAGTATCATAAAACAGAATTGGCTAATCTAATCCAAGCGAACTTTGCATTTGAATCACACTGCATTCCGCCCTCAGGTGTACTTTGTTCTTGCTACAATTTATTGTTCTGGTCCTGTTTCAAATTATAATGGGAAGATCTGCTGTTGGCCCTGCTGACCAAGGTTACCAAAATTCAAAGCACAGCAGATAAAAATAAATACTTTTTTTTTTTTGCCAATTTTAGACAAACAGTTAATATAGAGACTGTGAAAGGCAAAAGGATCAGTTAAATTAATGCTGTTAGAACTACTGCAAAGAACATAAGGCTAATAAGTCTTTGTCTCACGAAGCTGAGGCTTATTCTCCATGTCTCACAAGTGTTTCTCCTTCACGGAATTGTCTTTGGTGGCTTCTTATACACCAACTCCTCTATATTGCCCCCAGTTCTTCTCTTAGACAAAGCCAGCTCAACCCGACTGTCCCAGCTCTTTCGTCTCTGGCAGCTCCCCTTCTCCCAGGCAGGAACATTTCTTCTCTCCTCTATGTTTGCCAAAACTGTTTGTGTTTTTTTTTGTTTTTTTTGTTTGTTTTTTTTTTTTTTTTTTTTTTTAAGAATAGCCTATCTTACAAACATCACTAGGTCATGGGAAATAATTTGATAGACGAATTACTCTGGCTTAATGATTAGTTGTCCCCAAGGGTGATCACCTTCAAGCAGAAGATCCTAAACAGTCAGGACTGCCTACCCAAGAGAAGACTGAATAGTGGAAGTGTGGGAGCAGTTCTTCAGGGAGACATCTTGCAGTGATGGCAGACTACTGACCTAAACGCCAGCTTTGTTGGTGATGCCACTATTTGCAGACGGTTTGAAAAGGAATCTTTAAACTATAGGTCCCTCTATGATTACTATGTTTACCGATATATTTTAAGGGATTTTTTTCACATTTACATAAGCCATCTCCCCCCCCATACAGACACACACACACACACACACACACACACATGCACACTCCTTTTTAGGGCTAGGTTTCTATCTTGCACCTCACACGTGTTGAGCAAGAGCTGCATCACTGAGCACATCGCCAGCCCAGAAGCATCATCCCCTAGGTCAAGTCCTGCACACTCTGAGAGCTGTAAAATATGGTAGGAAAGAGACCTTAGCAGAACTCGTGGGTGGCTTTAACCTAGATCTATCTGAAGTCAAGTTCAGTGTCCTTCTGTAAACAAAAATAAACTTTTCGAGTCAGTGGAAGAAACTCCAGCCGAGGTTCCTCCCATCCTGTTTGCTTTATAGTTTAAATTTTAGAACTAGCCCTAAAGAGATTTGAGTTCTTGTGAGTTACTGACTGCAAAGGGTCAGAGAATTCTGGAGTTTGGGTTGTGTGTATTTTTTTCACGAGGATTCGACATGTGGGATGTTTAGCTGCATGGCGAGCTATGTTTATACCTGGAGAGCAATTAAGGGCTGTAGCTTTCTGCTTTCTCTCTGTGTAGATTTTATATCTGGACGCCAGTAGGGCGAAAAGTTGTTACCTTGGGAAAATGTTCCAAGTTATAGCTCAGGAAGTGGAGAATTCTTGTTTTGGTTGTTGTTTTTATTCTGGAACATAGACATTTCCCAGGATAAGAGAGAGTTTCAGAGGATATACTAGTGTATTTTTTTCCCTGACTCTAAGTATTTCCCTTCTCATGTATTCCAATCTGAAAAATTTGTATATTTGATGGCAACACTTAAGTGTTTTTCAGCCCTTGCTCCACTTTAAAAGTGACCAGTAGCTGGCCGGTGGCGGCGCACGCCTTTAATCCCAGCACTCGGGAGGCAGAGCCAGGCGGATCTCTGTGAGTTCGAGGCCAGCCTGGGCTACAACTGAGTCCCAGAAAGCGCAAAACTACACAGAAAACCTTCTCGAAAATCAAAAATCAAAAATCAAAAAAAAAAAAAAAAAAAAAAGTGACCAGTAAATCGCAATGAGAAAATTCTTCCGTAGCAATCCGTTTCCTCGCTGCATGGTATCAGCCTTGCTTTTACCAACTTCCATAGGTAAAACCTGTGGGAATTCGTTACAAACACAGAAGACACCGAATTACCCCACGAGTTTGCCTTCCTTCACCCTGGCTGGGAGGAGCGACTTTCCTTACTTTCTCCTCCTTTTTTCTTGGCAGTTTTTTTTTTTTCCTTATATACTGACTTGATTCCAGTGCTTATTCACATCTCTCTGATAAGCACTGTTTGATTTCTAAGCTAATTGTAGCAGCGGTTTTCATTATTTATGACTGTCATTGTCAGAATCCATTTGGAAGTCTGACTGAGATAAAGCTGATCCCAACTTCTGATATGACCACAGCAATAAAACAATTAACCACACCAGTTTAAATGTGCGGGGCCTGGAGGGGGCTGGCAGCTTTACAACCAAATATTTACTATATTGGGTCTTATGTTTGATTTATTTCCTAGAAGATTCAACATGCCATTTTATCACAAATAATTTATAATACCCTCTCTTAAAAATATAATGTAGGTTTCTCATAACAGCAAATTAACTTTAAAATATTCATGTAAATCCATAAGATGGAAGTGGGAAAATTAAGACCATGAGTCATATAAATACTTAATATTCATAAAAGATTTGGTAAAGAAGCTGTGTTTAAATCAGTCTTTTCCTACTACTTGTCTTTATATATATATTTGATTCTGGAGGTGCCTACATTTAGGACACTCTCATACAGGCAAGACGTAAAGCTGGGAGAGTCTTATGTAGACATTCTACAATCAAACAGGTTTCGAATTCTCCTCATCCACAGTGTCATAAAATACTGAAAATTTCAAAAACAAATACAAGCTGGGAAGAGTCATTAATACTCACGGTCTTTCTGAAGTGTCACCTCATTTAAACACTTTTGCTTTAAGTGATTGCAGTGCCATGGGTTTTATTATGCTCAATTTATTAGTAAAGGCTTGCGGAGTTCACAGCCATTTATTTCCGGGGAACCTGATTGTATCATTAATTTTTAAAAACATATCACTCCCACTTTCTTTTTAGAGTGTGCTGTACTTGAAAACCTTGGTTCACTTTGGTCAGTACAGATATTTCCAGGTGGTTCTTAAGGCAAAACATCTAGGAAAATAGATATGCAGCGCATGGTGCTAATTTTCAAGGTATTACACCATTGAGTGTCCAGGTACACACACACACACACACACACACACACACACACACACACACACACACCCATACCTACACATCCATGTACACACATAAAAATGTACACACACATCTACACACACACACGCACACGTACATATGTATGCATACACTGTACACACATGCACGCACGCACACACACACACACCTGCACGCCCACACAGACACACACACACACACACACACACACACACACACACACACACACGTTTATATTTCTCTCTGAGTTAAGGTGGGAAGATACAATTTAAATGACCAAGCTCCTGCTGCTATTGAAGCAGTAACTTACCCTGAGGTAAACTTTTATTCACCCAAAGAAGTAGCATGTAAGTGGGGAAAAAAAAAAAATCCCATAGTTAGGACCCAAACCAGGATAGATGAGGGTTTCTATTGCTTCACAATCTGCTAAGCCAAATTCCACCATCAGAAACCAGTCCTTCCCTCTGTTCATGGTTGTGTTCATGGTCGAGCCATGAATCCATCTCTGGAGGTGCTTGTGGGTTGAAGGTGACAGAAGGGATCTGAACTGAAGCCTGCCACCAGCCCACTGAACCTCCATGCTCCCTTCCCGTAATTGCATCCACTTGACCATATGCCTGCAAAGCCAGAGCAGACTCCTGGGGCTGATAGCGGGAAAGCCTGGACCACGGAGTGTCTCTCTTTCCGGGAGGTTTTCTTTTTGAAATAATAACAATAATAATAATAATAATAATAATAATAATAATAATAATAATAATGAAAGAAAAAAAACCTAAAACACAGGACTCTATACTCACTAGCTGTTATCTCTCTTTCCCCCTAATTAGGACAGAATTTTACCCTAAGGCAGTTAGGAGTGTGTGAGTCCGCAGCTCGAAGAGGAGTGGCGTTCTGTGCGGAAATGGGGCTCCCTCACAGAGGTTACTCCATCAGTGCAGGGTCAGATGCTGATGCGGAGAACGAAGCAGTGATGTCCCCAGAGCATGCCATGAGACTTTGGGGCAGGGGGGTCAAATCGGGCCGCAGTTCCTGCCTGTCCAGCCGGTCCAACTCAGCCCTCACCCTGACTGACACGGAGCACGAGAACAAGTCGGACAGTGAGAGCGGTAAGTGGCACTGTTTCCTTTCCTATGTCGGCCTTCCGCGCTTCTGCGTTCTGCTCGACCGCCACGCCACCTGTGTTTTCCTCCTCCCATGCTCGCCACCCGTGTTTTCCTCCTCCCTTGCTTTCTCTCTTTTCTTTTTTTCTTGTTGTGCTAATGTGGTAGAGCCCAAGAAATACTTGGGAATCATGGGTGGGGACTTTTCCCCTGGTGGGTGGTGGGATCAATAGTTGATGCTAAATTATCAAATTCCGCAAACACCGTATAGTGCGTTAGATATAGTTTTTAAAAACAGCTTTGTGTACAGGGGTGGGGGGGAGAAAAGATGATGTCTGACTTATATTGGATCGTGTCACCTGTTAACTTCTGTGGAGTAGGAAAACAGTGTTGGTAAAGTTTACCCCGGAGCAGCTTGCCTTCAAAGATGTCTTTGTAGATTCCTCTTGAAGATATCTCAAAGACATTGCAGAATCTTAGAATGGGTGAGTGAGCACACAGAATAGTTTATTAACAGGGCTCAAGTGATTGAAGAACAAATTTGATCATGCTTTAAACTTACTAGCTTAGGAGAGCAATTGAAATCTTGGTAAAGAGTGGGAATGTGGCCTTTGATGTCTTTGGGAACTGGATTACTGTGCAATTAAGTCCACATACAAAAATTGGATTTAAGGATGTCTAAATAGCAGCTTTGCATGGTCTAAAAAAAATGTCATTATAAATTACTGATCCTTATGTCCCTACTGCCAGTGTGGGGTAATAGTATAAAAAATGCAATAATAAATTGAAAAGAAAACTTAATTTTTTAAGTCAGCACTGCTCCTAAGAAGAATTGGAACATCGGCACTAACACAGAGACAATAAAAAAGAAATCTCTTCCACAGTTTTTAATATGAGGAGTGTAGTTTCCCTTCAGTCTGTTATTAATGTGGTATCTATCCTATGCATCAAACGGCAAAGAGAAAATTAAACCAGAAGAATTGCAGGATGTTTGAAAAGAAAGATGATTGTTTATTAAGAATATTTCACCTTTATTATTTATTGAGCAACTTTGCCAGCTTGGTTATGTAACAGGAGAACAGATCTATGCTTCGTTTTCAGTTTCAGCTAAGATATAATGTGACTTGGTACTTCCTACTGCTGGTTAGGCATTTCCTTGCTATTCATGGGGTGGAGAAGTTGAATTTAAATCATTGGAAATGATTTATCAATCCTCCAATGCGTTAAGCCAAAGTCAAGACAAATTAGCAACAGGCACTCATTATCTTCATGTTGGAAGTATGAGTTCTCAGTGGAGTCCGGCTTTATTCCAACATCCCCGCCCCATAGGAAACAAGGAAGATTCTTTTCAATGAGATGCATTTTACAATCATGCCACCAACATTTCCCTAGGCCAGTCCGTTCACCTCAGTCCAGTCTGTGTTTACATCAATTTTCCTAGTGGGCTCAGATGTCACTAACCTTAAAGACCTACGATTTGGAATAAATATTGTTTCGTGCACCTCACATGCCACTCCTTGAGCAATTACAGATGTATACTCAGATATCGCATTTGGCCTAAATTTATTTTCATAATTACACAACAAAACATAACATAGAATGGAGCTGGAAGTTTTTCTGTGTCCTGGCCTGCCAGCAGTCGGGACAAATCTCTCCTTGCCAGGAAACTCTGGACATTTGGCAGCATTTGGTGAGAGGAAACAGGTCACATAAGGGTAGAGGGGAAAATATCAAAGGCAATATTTTTTCAGTTAAGTAATGGTGACTTAAACTTGTGTTTACTCTTTCCTCAAGATTTGGTTGTGATTATAAACAGCATTTTGGTGGTCTGAGAATTCTCACTTGAGGTCCCTTTGAGGAAGGAAATAAGAGGAAATGACTTGATGTTATCTTTGGGAAACCTGGCCAGTTCATGTGTTTCATATGTGTCCATAAGAATATTTCAGATTCATTTATTTGTTCTAAAATTTCAATGATTACTCAGAAGGAGCGCAAAAAAAATGCTTTTTTTTCTCCTTGGCTACTTTAAGGTAAGAATTAAAATTTGTAATTATATACAGGTCATTTAAATATTTTTATTATTTTATTTCATGTGTATGGATGCTTTGCATGCATGTCTGGGAGCCACATTGTGCCTGGCACCTGTAGAGGACAGAAGAGGGCATCATTGAGTTCCCTGGAGTTGCAGATAGTGTGAGTCCCCATGTGGGTGCTGGGAATCAAACCTCCGTCTGCTGGAAGAGCAGCCAGTGTTTGTAGCCACAGAGCTATCTGTCCTGTCCTAGACAAGTCCTCTTAACACCTTTATAAATAATATCCTGAAAACTATATTTTTTTACTTGCGTTACTACTTTTAGTCAAATATTTCTAACATAAAATTCCAAAAACAACTCGATTCTGCTCTCCTTGGCTGTTTTAATTTACCCTGACTTGGACAGACTATTGATCTCCCACTTACATTTCATTGATTTCTCAGTTATTCATTATCTAATTTTGTTCGTTTTTATACTGGCTTTAGATATCAGGCAAAGTCGTTAGTGTGTGTGTGTGTGTGTGTGTGTGTGTGTGTAAAATATTCTACAATATAAAGATGAGAACTTGGAACACTGCTGTAAAATAATTCATCAGAATGATACCACCTGAGGTATACCACCAAGACAGGGCTGTGTTTTCATTGAGTTTAACGTGGGAGGTTCCACTGCCCATCTTCATCATTGGCAACACTGTGAATGAGGCTGTTTTCCCTAGGACAAGATGTTGGTACAGCTATGACAGCTGAGTGCCTGATGTTCTAGGATAACTTCAAAGAAAAGTTTAGTCACTAAAGGGGGGCAGATTTCATTAATTTGTTGACACAGAGGCCACCAGTTCACATTAAGAGTGATGGCTGGAGAGATGGCTCAGTGGTTAAGAGCAGTGGCTGCTTCTTCCAGAGGATCTGGGTTCAATTCCCAGCACCCACATGACAGCTCACAACTGTCTGTAACTCTAGTTCCAGAGGATCTGGCACCCTGACACAGACATGCATGGGGGAAAACATCAGCGCACATAAACTAAATAAATAAATTTAAAAATAAAAAGAGGTGCTAGAGCCGCTTCGACGCTGATGTGACTTTGATGGTTGGGTCATCCTGTGAGAATCAAGGATCATAGGACCCTGCCACACACCTCACTGTTGGAAGAGATCTCAGAGATTCAAAACAAGTGAAAGTGTTTCTATTTTCTTTTCCTAAACTAACTTTTCATCAGCCATGGGAATTCACAGTTCCAGAGAGTTTGGAGGAGAGAAAAAAAAATTCAGTGTATGGAGCTTCAATGGAATTCCAAATTTGGGATATGGGAGAAGTTCTTTCTTGACATAACTGGTCTCTGGTTTGCAATCCTTGTTAGAGGTCAACTGCCTTGCAAACTGGCACACACTGGATGGTGGTGATTCAGGACCCCCCTATTACCAGCCACTCCAGCAAAAGAAGCCCTTGAAGGTTAGAAAATAAACGTGATGGGCGCCCAAATCAAAGGTAAAATTACTCATGGTTTAGGATCATTTTGGGCTTCTTTAGCCCCTCTGATGTGTGGTTGAAAGACCCCAACCTAATTCCCACTAATCTGATCTTGATTCTGAATATCTATCTAAATGTCAGGAACAGAGGACTTTATGCCTTAGAACTGTTCCCATGGACATCATTTCCCAGCATTAAGCAGTAGACCCGGCACTTAGTCTTAGTTGGCCAGCAGTGTGGTTTGGTGGAAGCTGCCCGAGTGAAGACCTCAGCTGTCAGGGTTCAGATCTTCTTCACGTCTGCACCCCGCCCCCACCCTTGACCACTGTCGTCTGCGTCACTCATAGGCCAGTGCTTTGTACCCTGCCTACTACTGGATCAACTCGACTGCCAGTGGTTTCTTAGGGGTCCCTGATCTCACTTTTTCTTGGCCTGTTGATCTTTTGCTGTTCCTGGGAGGAGGGGGTGATCTTTGAAGGATGATCTTTGGTGTCAGGCAGCCCAGGGGCAGTTGACCCTACTTTCCACCTCATCTTGAATTCAAGGCCTAGAGAGCCTTCATGGAAGGTTTCTTTTTTGGTCCCTGGGCCTCCTGTTCTGAGACCTGGGGCAATCGTTTAACCTTTTTTGTTATGGTATCACGCACAGTTCCCTGGGATAAGACAATATTGGGTTTCATTGGGTTTATATTGTGGTCAGAACAGGACTTGGCTATAAGTGAATGTGTGCTGTTATTTTTGTTTATAAAGATGGAAAATAATATCCTCGAATGAAGATGAGAATTAAATGGAATGAATGATATCAAGTGTCTGCCTGGCTTTGGTCCACACTAAATGCTCCGCCCTTTGATCCTGGCTTCCAATCCACCTCTTCCTTACTCTCCTCCCGTATACAGTGTGGAAGGGTCTGGTAAGAAGAGGAACAAGAGGACTCGTGGTCTCCTCTGATGATCTCCATAGTCTGTAATTTCTTGTCACCATTTACTCGGACTCTCTTATTTTCCTTCGAAACCCCACATCCTTTTCAATTTACTGTAATTAAATGAATGTGCATTGAATGGCACTGATAATTAGTCTGATGGCCATAGACTTCAAAGACTTCAGCCTGCTCCTTCCCCTCCTGGCCAAAGGAAATTTCAAAAGTAGTGTTTCCCTCCAAGGCATGTTACTTAGACAGCCAGTCAATTAAAAGCCCATTTAACTGATGCTCATCAGTTCACACAATAAAATAAATCATTCCCATAAGACTTTCTTTCTCACCTGGCGTCTTAGCAATGCACCCGTTGTAGGACCCTACCTAAGCCACACTAATTGTGTGTGATACTAAAGTATTAAGGGCTAATTGGACTCACAATGAAGGTATAACTGTAAGGCAGGATCTTCTTTTTTTTTTTTTATGTAGAAGACACTTGCTTTGCACAGCTTAAAAAAATACATTTTGAGGAACCAGTTTTACTTGTCCTTTGAAATGGGTATTTTGAAAGTTAACTTTCTGTGTAGAAAGAAAATCTAAAAGTTGAGTTACTGTGCTTCAAGATGAAAAATAGGTATGTCTTTTCAACCAATTTAATAAGCCATTATTATGATGCTGTTTATGTCCTCTCTCAATAGAGAGTCTGAGCTACAATTTAAATTACCGTTTTGGACCAAATAGGTTCTCTGGAAGCATGGGTCGAGCAATTTCTTCTCTTTTTGAACAGCCGTATCTAGGTAAGAGAGAGGAAAGAGAAGGGTCTATAAGCCATTACATTACCAGTTAAATTTTACAAGCGTTTGGGAGAAACTGCTGGTGGCATTGCAGCAGCCTGTGATGTCACCAGCCTGTGATGTCACCAGCCTGTGATGTCACCAGCCTGTGATGTCACCAGCCTGTGATGTCATCAGCCTGTGATGTCACCAGCCTGTGATGTCACCAGCCTGTGATGTCACCAGCCTGTGATGTCACCAGCCTGTGATGTCACCAGCCTGTGATGTCACCAGCCTGGATGTCACCAGCCTGTGATGTCACCAGCCTGGGATGTCACCAGCCTGTGATGTCATCAGCCTCTGATGTCACCAGCCTGGGATGTCGCCAGACCTGAGAGATGTACGCCAAAAGCAGGTGCTGGTTGTATTCACTAGACTGATCCCGTTGCTCCGTCTTTTTTTTTTTTAAAGATTTATTTATTTATTATGTATACAGAAGAGGGCGCCAGATCTCATTACAGATGGTTGTGAGCCACCATGTGGTTGCTGGGAATTGAACTCAGGACCTCTGGAAGAGCAGTCGGTGCTCTTAACCTCTGAGCCATCTCTCCAACCCCCTGTTGCTCCGTCTTTACCCACAAGCATCCCTTGGAAAGAAAATTGGTTGTGAGAATTAACGTGAAATTCCCTTGCTGTATGAAATAAATGCTATTTTCCATGTTATTTTAATTGTATGAGATTCTGTTGCACATACTGAGCTACAGCCTGAATGCAAATTCCACGAGGGGCTCTCTTCTGCAGTGGAGTGGTCAATTCTGGTGTGCAACCCCCCCTCACTGCAAATTCTATTTTGCATCTTATGTCAGTGCTCATGTATGTCACATGCAGCTAACAGAGTGAGCTGGGGTGCTCACTCAATCAAGCTCAGAGTCAGGGTGCTCCCATGTCAAATAGAGTCCAATTGTTTCCAGTGCGTGAAATAACTGAATTTCCTGCGTGGGTATACATTTATAATTTCAATTGCAACTTGCCAGGCTTTGGCTAAAAGCTATCATTTGCATTTAAGAACGAATGTTCTCATTTCATGGGTGGGTTTAAGTCACTCTTGAAAACGGAAGTAATGATTTTGGTAAAATTTAGAAATATGCCAGGCATGGAGGCCTTAGGAGGCAGAGGCAGGCAGATCTCTAACAGAGAGAGAGAGAGAGAGAGAGAGAGAGAGAGAGAGAGAGAGAGAGAGAGAGAGAGAGAGAGAACTGGAATTGTAAAGATACTCTATTTGCTCTCACTTAAATATTTGCATACACTTATATATTCCCATCCTATAGAGATTTTCAGGAAATTGTTTGGTGACTCATTATATGGAGCTTGCCATTTCTACTAAACTCATTTTATATTCTACATGGTTTTGTTAAAAGAAAATTATACAGGAGATAAGCTCCTTGTCTTTAAATGTGGAACCTTCTTACAGTGGCAGAGCTAAAAATCAAAGCAGAGCATACTAAGCACGTACTAAAACTGATGATGTATGCTATTTTGATTTTTGAATGTGTTTTTGATATCCTTGAGAAATCCCAGTGGTAGCAGTGAAATTGTTTTAATTAATGAATTCAGTGGCAGTGAATGCTGAATCAGGTTTATGGGTATAATTATCACTGAAATAGAAAAAATAAATGTTAGCATCATAGAACCTCGGTTTATTTGCCATTTTGAGTGTAGTCAAGTGTTTGAAGAGCAACTAACTACTTTTTTGTGTGCTATTTAAAGAATAATCTTCTCAAGGCAAGGCATAGTAATTTCATTTATTAATATCACAGACATGCAATATCCTATGTGAAAATCTTGTATGTTATTTGGTGAGGAGTCTGGATGAGCTAGTTTTACTATATTGTGATTTTCTTAAATGCATTGGTTGACTTGTGATGGTTTTTCTGTAATGAGTAGTCTGTACATAAAATAAATGTAATAAGCATTTGAATGCATATTGAAATAGATGCAAATGCATATACACTCGAGAAAGGAGCAATTAAGAATGTCTGATGACTATTACCTTGACTTTAAATATTATTATTTTGAGTCACACAGAAACTGCAAATTGAATTAAGTCTAGATGTGACTTATTGATTCTATTTCTTATTTAGCAACTACATCTTCATTCAATGAATAATAAATGCTGACTGTTGTACCAAGTGTTGGAAAAGCAAAAGTGAGTAAGATGTAGTTCTTGACCTCTAGAAGCTCCCAGCCTCGTTAGACAAATAGACATGTAGACATGTAATTGGATTTTAATATGGTAAGTGTTGGGACAACAGACTATGTGAAGCAAATGTCAGCACAAAAATAGATGGCTACCAGGAAGGCTAGGAGCAGGACAGGAGAGACCATTTCATAAAGAAAGGGGCAAGTGGCATCAGAACATAGGCTTAGAAACCAAGACAGACAAAACGGTGAAGGAAAATGTGTGCTGGCTCATGTTACATACATTTGACACCAGCAAGAAGAAGGAATCCCAACTGGAAAAAAATTGCCCCCAACAGGTTGGCCTGTGGGCTAGCCTGTGGTACTTTTGTTTGCCTGGTAATGGATGTGGGAGGGCCCAGCTCACTGTGGTTTGTGCCACCCCTGCATGGTGATAACTGGGTGCTATAAGAAAGCAGGCTGAGCAAGCCATGAGGAGCAAACCAGTAAGCAGCACCCCTCCATGGCTTCTGCATCAGCCCCCACTTTCAGGTTCCTGGCCTGCGTGAGTCCCTGCCCTGACTTCCTTCCACGATAGACTGTGATGGAGAAGTGTAGGTTGAAATCAGCCCATTCCTCCTCAAGTTACTTTTGGTCATGTTGCTTTTTTGCAGCAATAGAAAACACGATTAAGACAACATGTGGAAATCTCTAAGGACTGTTCCTAAAGTTACAAGTGGTTTGATGCCTGCGGTGGTTGGAATGAGAATTGGCCCCCCACCCCCACCCCCACCGCAAGCTCAGATATTTGAATATGTGGTCCCCAGTGAGTGGCACTGTTGGTCTGGGCTTCTGAGGTATGCTCTTGTTGGAGGAAGTATGTCACTTGGGGGACGGAGGCTTTGAGGTTTCAAAGCCATGGGCCATTGCCCATTCGCTCTTTCTGCTTCCTGTGCGTGGTTCAAGATGTAAGCGTTCAGCTTCCAGCTCCAGCCTCACCCCTCTGCTCTGCCATAATGGACACGTATCCCTCTGGAACCATAAACCCAAATAAACCCCTTCTGTACGTTGCCTTGGTTGTAGTGATTACGACAGCGATAGAAGAGTAATGCAGTGCCTGTAACCTATGAGAGCTGAGACGGTACCTGTAGCCTCAGCACACGTAAAGAGCTGCTCCGTGGGCTCTGTGCTTTGTTCTCGGGGTGATAAAGGCTTTGATTAGAAGGATGCTATTCACGCTTGTACATTCTATAGAGTGCTTCGAAGACAGCATGGATTGTGAACCATCTTTCCCAGGAGAGAGGTACACGGCCCTGTGTCCCTTGCTGCTTCTCATCCAGTTTCTGAACCTAGAAAGGAAGTTGCTGCTCCATGAATAAATAATAGACTTGGAGGCTGCTGTGTTTCAGATGAGGTTTGTCCCCCGGCAGTTCATTTTCTGGAAGCTTCTTCCCCAAGGTTGCAATGCTGACAGAGGAGAGGGTGGGGGGTAGAATGTTTAAGAGATGAACCGATAAAAGACGGCTGGGCCACTGGAGCCCTGTTACGAAGAAAGGCTACCTGCTTTCTTAGTTCTAGCACTCCTCAGCTCGGGTTGCTATAGGGTATGGTAATGTTCCCATACCAGCTGACTTCCTCTACATGCTGGGACCCTGGTCACACGCTGATGCTGCTGTCCAGTGTTGGACTTTGGACCTCCAAAACTGTTTGATCAAGAACCTCAAAACCTCTTGTGTGTAGAGTAACTGGCAGCAGATATTTGGGTACAAGGGAGAAGTCTAATACAGAAGCCAAGCACAGAAATCAACTAGCTGGTTACATAGTACTCAGGTTATCAAAGAGAGAAAACAGAGAAATTAGGACCGAGAACCAGGCAGGAAGGCAGAATCATTAAATCAAAAGAACCAATATTCCATGATCCAGGAAAAGAGGAATATTTGAGGAATATTTTATAAAGCACTCATGATGTCAACTGGGTTGCCACGTACCTATAACCCAACATGTAGGAAGATGCGGCAGGAGGATTATAAGTTTGAGGCAACCATGAGCCCTATTATGAGAATCTGTCAACAAACAAAAGTTGTGATATGTATGCGCGCGTGCGCGCGTGTGCGTGTGCGTGTGCGTGCGTGTGTGTGTGTGTGTGTGTGTGTGTATAATGATTATATTCTCTAGTGTAGGATGCTGGGAATGATGTTTTAGCGTCAATTGGGAGTTACAGCATATTGTTTGTGATGAAATTAGCCATGTCAGAGACAGGTTGAATTTGAGGTCGTCATGGAATAGTGACATTTAGCAATCTACTGAGCAATGATATATTCCTATGTAATACATATATTTATGTACATGTAAATAAATGTAAATCTGTAATTCAGATAGAATTTGGCATTTACAAAGAGCCAGAGAAAGAATTAAATTTTTGCCTGAAAACAAGTAGACTTCCCAAAGAAGAGGTCCCAGAGTCAGAACCTTGAGTTTCCCAACATTTAATTCAAGGATGGAGAAGGACCAAGGAAAGAAGTCAAGAGGAACCATCCACTGTGGCTTAAAGGAAATAAAAAAAGAAGCAAAAAACTCAATTCCCAGAATGGGGGTGTGATCACCAGACTCCTAAACATACAGACGTCAGCCACAGTTAGTACCAAAGATAACCTTTTGGTTGGAGGGGAAGATCCAGATTTCCATCAAATCGCAGAGGTTGGGAACTCAACCAAAGCTTCGTCTGTGTTCCAGCAAACAAACTCTTCTTCTCGGAGCTTGGCTTTAGCAAGGAGAGGGGAGCTAGGCTGGCATCTCCTGGGGGGCGGGGGTGCAGGATGCAGGATCACCCTCCCTCTCATCCTGTAACACTTCAGCCTCTTGCAAGGAAAAGAAAGAAATGCACTAAGTAAAGGTGGAGGAAGAAGAGGTGAAGGTGAACACAGTTAATCTGATCTCAAGGGTCAGAAAACAGAACGCTGCCTGGGGTACAGGCTTACATAACTCGTTCTTCAAGGCTTGAGATATTTGTCTTTATACAGGACTTGGTGTGGATAATTATATCAATGTCTGCTATAAAGAAAGATACACTTCTGTTTATTTGGGGTAGCAATCCTATGAAAAGGGAACTCCATGCAATAAAGAAACTGATGATATCTGCTGGACCTGAGGCAGTGTGTCATCCAAAGATTTAGGGTGGAAGTCCGTTCTTATTGAAAACCGATATTTTCTTTTAAGTAGTTCTATACAACTGTATAACTAGTTACGTGTTCAGAGTCTAGGGAGAATGGGTAGCCTTGGCTTTGGGGCTTGGACTTCGGGATCAGTGGGTGTTACCCCAGGTATGTAGAGGATTTCTTGTTCTTTTTTTGATCCTTCTGTTTATGTGTGTGGGTGTGTGCATGCCTATGTGAATGGTGAAAAAATATATAAAGATATGTGTGTGTATATTTGCAAACATATATGTGTATGTTTTTGTATGTTTGTGATTTTTGCTCTAAGAGTAAGTTTATACATAGAAAATTAGTATTTCTACCTTTGTAACTGCTGCTGGTTTTATATTTTTTTCCATTTGGGCTTTTTTTTTTTTAACAAGATCTCACTTGTTAGCTCAAGGGGAACTAGGTCTCAGAATGTAGCCAAGGCTGGCCTCTACCTTGCAGCTCTTCTCCTACCTTGGGCTCTCAGATTCTGGGATTACAGGTGTGAGTCACTACACTACTCCTGGTGGGTTTGTACATGCTTTTGGAAAGTTGTGTCTTAAAAACAAAATGAATACTTAACAGAGCATAAAATTATATAATTATAATTTAATTTTAATCACATGTCCCTGAGACCAAGCTGTGTTTACACACACACACACACATACACACACACACACACACACACACACACACACACACAACACACCATGAGATGAGGACCAAAAAGCCTACTTACTTCCAAGAAAAAAAAAAAATAAAAATAAACCATTTAAAAAAAATAGAATGGTGATTACTATTTGAACATTGAAAAGTTGGCTTGGAGAAACAATAATTGAAACATAACTGATCAAAATCAAAATGATCAAGATGGAGGAATCTAGTGTTTTGAATCGCTTATCCGCAATGCTAAAGTTCAGAAAGAGATCTTAAAAATTTGATATATAGCAGATGGAGATTCCTAAGGGATTTGAACGTGCTCGAAGAAAATGTCAGTTGCTTCAGAAGACAAGTAGGAAACATTTCCTTATAATGGATTGTGTCTTGGGTTCCTCTGTCTGGAGTACCACCATGGATTAGGCGGGGTACAAACGGTGCTTATCGGTGAGCCCAGCAGTTCAAAGGAGCCGATTTGAAGTGTACGGTTTCTGATAATCCCTAGAAATTTTTTAAAGCGTTAGCCACTATTTATAATGTCTTAATAACCCCAGTTAATGATTGTGTGTGACAGGCATGATGAAAGTGGAGCCGTAAGTGAATGCGAGAGTAAAACATTATGACTTCTGAAATTCACCCCATTCATCTTTGTGCTTGCTTAGCCTGACCTGGTCATTAGACAGGACGGAGACGCTGAGATAGTTTAATGAGTCTCTGTTCTGTATTTACACGGTTTTTTTCCTTTGTATGTGTCTGTATTTTTTCTTTTTTGAGATTATAATATAATTACATTTCTCCCTTTCTTTTCCTCCCTCCAGCCCTCCCATATGCTTTCCTCCCCACTTGCCTTCAAATTCATAGGCTCTATTTCATTCACTGTTAGTGATGCACATATATATATATATACATATATATATATACATACATGTGCGTATATATACACATATATTCTAAATATAACCTGTTTGATCCATATGATGTTATTTGTATTTCTAGGGCTGACCACTTGACACTGAACAACCAGTTTGTGTGCTCTTCCATGGGCAAACCCACTTCTCCCTCTTCTGACTTTCCTTAGTTGCCTATGGTTTTTTGTGTAAGGTTCGAGACGCATGTTCTTTTCCCTGTCCACTCCGCCATGTCCATTGGTGTCATCCCTGTCTTGTTCAGCTCACGTTCGGGAAGTCGTGTTGGTGAGACTTTGTGGGCATAGCTTCTGATGTTACTAGGGGACAGTCTCTCAGCAGACTCCCTGATCCTCTGGTGCTTGTAGTCTTTCCACCCCGCCCCCCCTTCTGCAGTATTCCCAGAGCCGTTAGGTGCAGGAGTGTTTTGTAGATTTATCCACTGGGATTGGGCTCCACAATGTGGCATATTGATTATTTGTGGTTTTTGAGAATGGCTTCTGTCTGTTTCAAAGAGGAGAAGTTTTCTTGATGGAGGATGAGGACTACACTTACCTGTGGGTATAAGGACAGATGTTTATAATTGTCATCAGGGATTATACTGGTCTAGTAAATTAGAGGTTGACAATTCTACACACACACACACACACACACACACTATATATATATATATATATATATATATATACATACTATATATATATGTATATATATATACATTTAAATAAAAATTGTGGGTGGACTGTAGAGATAGCTCAGTAGTTAAAAGTGTATTGCTCTTCCGGAGAACCTGAGTTCAATTCCCAGCACCTACACCAGGGTACTCACAATCAACTATAACTCCAGCTCAAAGGAATGACATCTTCTTCTGGCCTCCATTGGCACCTGTATACACACACACACACACACACACACACACACACACACACACACACAGAGACAGAGAGAGACAGAGAGACAGAGACAGACAGAGAGAGAATTAAAGGAATAAAATACATTAAATACATCTCTGAAAAACAAACAAGAAAGAAAATTTCCGTTTTCATTTTGGGCTAAGATCCTCCGTGGTAGAGGCCCTTCTACCGCAAACCGTTTCCATGATATGATTTGTAGTGATTTACTGATGAGCCCCACCCCACTTGGCCATCCAGGTTTGAATTTTCACCACTGTAAGTTACATGTGGGAAGGCAGTGAGGAAAATGTCCAAATTATAAAAAAAAAAAAAAATCACTCAGGAAGAACGTGTTCTAAAGATCTATTATACAATATGGGCACTGCAATTAGTAACAATAAATTCTATTCTTGAAAACTGACATTTGAGATATTCCATATGTGATTAGCTTGATTTACTCATTCTACACTGCATGTATTTTTAAAATATCATGTATTTTATACACTTACATAACATATATGTTATATTTATTGTCAGTTTAGGTACATAAAGAAATTAATTAATTAGAGAAAATATGCTAGATTCATTCCAAAGTCTATGCTCTTCTTCCTGCTATTACTATAGAATAAATTCTTGGAGCCAAGACATTGAAGTCTAAAGTTTCTGATTCACTCTGTCAAGATGACCTGGAAAACAGATTTCTCAACCCCCTGTCAACAGTATGGGAAACTGGATTTTCCCATAAGGCATTTGACAAGTGTCCCTGCTTTAGATTCCCGGCCATTTGGCAGATAAAACTGTGTCTTACAATTTGTTTCCATTCGTATTCATTTTCTAACATGTGTTGACTGTCTTTTCATGTATGTGTATAACTTTGTGTTCTTTTGTGAATTCTCAGTCATGCCTTTATTATTCAATGCGGTTATATGAAGCAATGGGTCTTCAAGACCTACCAAAACCTGAAGGTAAAAGAGCATCAGGGCAGAGACTCTGCATCCCCCCCCCCCATATATGTGTGGTCGTCATGACTCAGGTCCACGTGCAGCAGGCCTTTCATGTACATATATACATATACATATACATATATATATACATACATACACACATATCTATACATACACACACACACACACACACACACACACACACACCCTCTTGTTCACTGTGGGCTTTCTCTTCACAGACATGTGCATAAATCTCACAACGATGAAGAATAGTGAATCCAGCTCCAAGTAGAAAGGAACTTAGCACTTAACAGATCTAGGGGACCCAAGTCTGCACAATTCTTCCTTGTATCAACAACTGCACACTAATTACTAGAGGTTCAAGTTACCAAGAAAATCTGTGTTTAATCCAACTCAGAACAGGCGACTCATTTCTGTAGCTTTCTTAAATAAATGAAAAGCTTAAGGCAGGCAAGAGTAACATTGTGAGCTAGATCTCTGCTGTTAATGTATAGCCGCCAGGAAAAACCCACGATGTGTGTGCGTGCATGCGTGATCATCTACTCACAAATGGATACACACAGGGGTGGGTGTACTTCTTTTTTCTTTTTAAATTGGAAGTGGTTTGTGTATGAGATGGCCTTGCTAGCCTCTGTCTCTGTGAATGTTTAAGAAGCTAATGTCTTGCAAATGTTTTCCTCAGTTTCCTATCGCTTCAGATATTTTGTTTTGTTTTGTTTTTGTTTTTGTTTTTCGAGACAGGGTTTCTCTGTGTGGCTTTGCGCCATTCCTGGGACTCACTTGGTAGTCCAGGCTGGCCTCGAACTCACAGAGATCCGCCTGGCTCTGCCTCCCCAGTGCTGGGATTAAAGGCATGCGCCACCACCACCCGGCAACTTCAGATATTTTTTGATATGAAGAATTCATAAGAAATTTTTATATCTACCCATTTTAATGATACTTACTTGTGGCTTCCTTTAGTTTAGAAACAGTCACGTTTTCAAATCTGCTGCATCTTTTTAAGGATTTACTATGTTTCAATTTTTAATGTACCATGTGGTGTAGTAATTTATTTTCTATCTATTCAGCCCACTTTTGTGAATGTCATTCAGTTTAATTAGGGAATACTTTATTATGTCTAAGTGAAACGCTAATTCAGACTTTTGTTGTTAACCTTGCAATAACCTTTGTTGTTATTTCAAAAGGATGAAATAAGATTGTTAAGATATGTAAATTGTTTTAAGACACTAAATTCAGGTTTGGTAGTTTCTTAGCAGTCTTACAGTATATATATATATATATATATATATATATATATATATATATATATATATATATATTACACAATTGTACACTAACTATAATTTATAACCTTTAAAATATATAGTAGAAAAAAAACAGATTTAATAGGTTTATGGACATTAGATACCATGTCAAAAATGGTTGTTGAAATCTATTTTATGTTAATAAGAAAATCATGGGCTGGAGAGATGGCTCAGAAGTTAAGAGCACTGACTGCTCTTCCAGAGGTCCTGAGTTCAATTCCCAGCAACCACTTGGTGGCTTACAACCATCTGTAACGAGATCTGGTGCCCTCTTCTGGCCTGCAGTCATACATGCTGTATACATAATAAATAAATAAATCTTTAAAAAAAAAAAAAAGAAAATCATTAAACTTTTTAAAACAATATATTCAATATATTTTTTAGTATCCTTATATGAGATATGTTGAGAGATTTTTGAGGAACAAAATACAGTTTTAATTTCAGCTTTCTGGGCTTAGAGATGCTGGGCTGTACAAAGAGGAGATGATTAGAAGACAGGGCAGTCAGATAAAATCTATTGCTGAACGACATGTGGGGGTAAGAAAGGAATCAAGATGTAGGAAGGAAAGGCTTTCCAAATGTGTTAAGTCTGGGAAGGACGTTAGAAGGTAACAGTACAGTAGTATATGCTCATTTGAAAACAGAACAAACACATGCTTGGAAAGGCTAGGGGAAGTTACTTTACCTTTGTAAGGAAACATCCAGATCTGGAATAGTTTGGGGAAGCAATGGGAAATTAAAGTTGGTAGTTAAGTTGGGTATGGTGGCATATGCCTTTAATCCCAGTCCTAGGGAAACTGGGGTAAGCAGATCTTGGTGAACTGGAGGCCAGCCTGACCTACACATTGATTTCTAGGCCAGCCAGGGCTACGCAGTGAGTCCCTGTCTCAAAAACAAACAAACAAATCTAACAAACACAAAATGTTTGATTGTTTAAATGTTGATACAAATGAAATCTACTTCCAAAAGACTATAGGTGCCATGCTAAAAGGCCTCATGTCCTGGTGTGTAGCCCTGTGCAGTCCATGTCCTTCATATTGTCCTGGTGTGCAGCCCTGTGCAGTCCATGTCCTTCATATTGTCCTGGTGTGCAGCCCTGTGAAGTCCTTGTCCTTCATATTGTCCTGGTGTGTGGCAGCCCTGTGAAGTCCATGTCCTTCATATTGTCCTGGTGTGCAGCCCTGTGAAGTCCTTGTCCTTCATATTGTCCTGGTGTGCAGCCCTGTGAAGTCCATGTCCTTCATATTGTCCTGGTGTGCAGCCCTGTGAAGTCCATGTCCTTCATATTGTCCTGATGTGTGTAGCCCTGTGAAGTCCATGTCCTTCATATCGTCCTGGTGTGCAGCCTTGTGAAGTCCATGTCCTTCATATTGTCCTGGTGTGTAGCCTTGTGCAATCCATGCCCTTGTACAGAGATGGCCCGTGACAAATGCTGACTGGAACTTGGAATTCAGAAGCCAAGGTCTGCTGTGACCTAGGACGGTGATATAAGCAATGAAGAGGAAGGTGTGTGGGCAGGGCTTGCAATACGTGAGGAGAGTGAGAAGGTAAAGAGGATGCCTAGCTTTAACAGAAAATCATAGGAAAATATTGCAACTGTAGGGAAAAAAATAAAGACCAAGTAGAGTAATACTTAAAACACTGTCACCTGAATAATAATGGCATAAGGCCACAGTAGATGACGATTTTACAAGACAACAAAAATAAGTGTGAACATAAAGAAAATATCACCATTTAATTATGGAACAGTATGAACAATAGCAGGTCCAGTTTGGACTCAGGAGAAATCTATTTCTCCATGCTTCTCCAATCATCTCTCAGAACAGGGTTCTCTCTGATCACTCAACATCTAATAAGAAGACTCACCACGGTCCTTCACTTAATTTCTGCAGAAGCCAATATCCTAATGTGTGTGAGCATCCGTTTCCCTTTGGAAAGAGAACCTAGGGATCTCAGAGCAGAACTTGAGACGGTTTTGCTCCTGTGTATTTCATTTGCTTTCCATCAAGTCTCAAAACAACTGTAACCCAGATTTTCCTGTGCAAACCACTGAGGAAATCATATCCCCTTTCTACTTGAGAGTCACAACTCTGATGAAGATTGACGTCAGACGGTTGAGTTATGTAGGTGACTTATGCAAGGTGCCTATGATGTCCCCACCCTAGCCAGTGCCTTTTGGTCTCATAAAGACAACGGACTGTGACTTCAGTAGGTCCTCAAGTTAGCAGTTGCATTGAAAGGTCTGCAATGGACTTGGGGCTGTCATCATTTGTAGATCTGGACTCAATTGTGATTTTGTTTGCACACAGTAAGGGATGGACAAAGAGGGTCAGAGCAGAGTGCTTTCTGTGGGGTGTCATACTTTTTAACGTGCTGTCCAAACTAAGCTCTCACTAAGGGATGAGAACTGAAAGGAGATCTGCCTGCAAGTGAGTGAGATAATGACGACTTCTTCCTTGTCTTAAGTAATTTATGTGGATCTGCAGTTCATTGATAAATTGACAGCTGTCAGGCAAGACTTATTTTCCTGAAAAAAAAAAATACAAGAAAGGATTTGGCGCTTCAGTTGATGCTTTTTATGAGATATATTTCTGTTTTCAATTGAGTTCGTTTAGAAATTCATACATGAATACTGTATTTATACTGTTCCCACCCCTTCTTCTCCCCCTCCCTCCTCCCATGTCCCATCTCCAAGCCCTGCTCAAAATCATGACTTTCTTCCTCTGTAATTAGTATTATTTCATATATGTATATATGTATGTATACATAGATACATACACAGGTCCATTTAATGTTCCCCATATGTACTCATGTTTACGGGTAATGACTAGGGATTGGATAACCTACCATGAGACTCATTCCTGGAGAAAGCTTGTCCTTCCTCTCCCAGAAGCCACTGATCGCCTGTAGCTGTTGGATTAGGGGTGGAGCCTTTTGAAATTCCACCATCTCTGTTGGCATATAGACTGGTATTGCCATGACATTGTGCAGGTCTTGTTTAGGCAACCGTATTGTTGAGATCTCATGGGTGCAGCATCTCTGTTATGTATAGAAGACACTCACTCTCCAGCAGCAGATATCCTAGACCCAGGCTCTTACATTCTTTCCATCCCTTCTTCTTTGACGCTTTCCAAGCCTTAGGTCAAGAGTTGTGTTGTGTGTGTCCCAACTCATGCTAGGTATTCAACAGTTACTTACTCCTGTATTTTGACCAATTGTAATAGCCTTCATGTGCTGGGGGAGGAGCTTTTTTTGTTGTTGAGGGGTGAGAGGTATACTTACCTGAAGATTTCATGGTTTCATTTTTCTCTGCTGCTAAATAGAATTCCACTGGGTACATGGGCCACTGTTGAATTATCCATTCATCAGTTGAGTGACATCTAGGCTATTTCCATTTCCTAGAGGGACAGTAAACATGGCCAAGCAAGTATCTCTGTAGTTGGATACTGGGTCCTTTGGACATGGACCAAGGAGTGGCAGGATAGGGTGTTTTGATACATGTGCTTTTAAATTGCTTCTGCCAGTTTATTTTGTCACAGTCACAGAAAGGTAACTAATACACTTTATCCACACCAGATCCTCTGGAATGGAACTCCCAGTAATTCGTGCAGTAAGAGAATGTAGTTCTCCTTAGGGAAGTGACATTTCAGTGAGACAGAAAGAGGTTGGTATATGTCTGTGTGACTGAATCTACTTTACACTCCTTAGTTGAAATCATTGTCCTGCTGTATTAAGGGTTTTATAAGCACAATAGTTTAAGTCAACTTGACTAGGAGTTTCTCATTTTAGCTTTATAATTAATGCACCATTTCACCCACAGTCTTTGAAGCTGATGTCCCTCAAACTGTACCTTCTCATAAAACCATTTTTAAAATGTGTTGATTTTGGATAAGATAACAAATCTAACTCTGCCAAGTTTTCTTTTGGGTGTATACCTCAAGAGGAAGTCAACATGGGTTGAGTTAAGTCAAGGTGTGGTGATTACAAAAGTAAAATCTCATATGCTAACTACCATGGTGAGAGTGTCGGGTTGATTTTTGCAACAGCGGAGCAGAATTTCAGTTTCTTTTCTTTCTGTGTCTCTAAATGCATGGGACGCTGTGAAGAATGGCACTCAGACCTTTGCATCAACACAGGGGAGCCAGTCATCTACCAAGTTTTAGCTTTTGCTTGTTCTAGCTTTCCAGCTATATTCCCAAGTCCTTTCATAGTTCTCAAATGCACATGTTCCAATGCCAGCAGGTAAATATTTAAAATTTTATGCTATTTCATATGTTTAGAAGCCATGCCTAGTGGTCTATGCAAAGAGAAGTTCATAGCTGAATACTTTTAAGCAGACACTCCAGCTAATAGATGAATGCAAAGTCTCTGACATTGTCTAAATAACTCAGTCGTTTTTTTTTTTTTTCTTTTTGTGGAAGGATCTCACATAGTTCAGGCTGTCCTTGATCTTTCTGTGTGGCTGATGGTGACCTTAAATTTCTGATCCTCCTATTTCTATCTCCTGAGTGCTCAATTACAGGCATGTGCTGCCACACCCAGTACATGCTGCCTTGGGGATTGAACCCAGGGCTCCTTGCACACACATGAGGCAAGTATAATACTAGTAAGCCTTATCTTCAGTTTAATCAACCTTTAAAAAACAAAAACAAAAACATAATCTGGCCTATTTCAGAAAAAAAAAAAAGGAGTCAATAACATTTTTTTCTTCCTCTTCCACAAACTTTCCAAAGAACAATTAACTGTGGAACATACGGTTTTATTTAACTTGAACATACTTGATTTCCCTACGTGACTCATTTCTACTCCAAATTTCCTCACATATTATTACCAGTAACTTTCTTGAGATACTACAGGCTCTCAAAACACAGTCTGGCTCAGTTTGTTATTTTGCTGGGAGAATATTCATGCAATAATCAGTTTGTTTCTAGGGGGATGATGTCTGAAAATCAGCTGTTTTATGTTCCTATAGAACCTGCCAGATGATTGACACTCATAATCCAAAGCCTGGTGTTAGTCATCTTGCCAGACTGTGAGATGTTCATCATCTTCCTCATATGGAGGCCTGACAAGCATATCACAGAAATCAACAGCATGGCTTTTCAGAATTAACCAGTATCTGGGTTTACTCAGAAAATTTCCCTGGCTTTTCACCCTCGTGTATTGGGTTGAAGTAGAGACATCTGATCCTTGGGCTTATGTCATTATCCATCTGGAGAAGTGAGCCTGTGAGTCTTGTTTTCTCAAAACTCTATCAGCCTGATGCTCGTTCCTTTATAAACGGGTCCTACGGCGAGGCTTGGCCCTTTTCATTCAACGTTCTCTCAGTTCATCTCATGTCTCCTTAATTTCAGGGGACACCGAAAATCCTCCCCTCTTTGAGCCGTCAAGATGCCCCAGAGGGTGATGGCACTTGCTGGTGAGCCTGTTGACCTGAGGTTATTGTTGCTTTGTGACCTCCACACATCCCTACATACATACGGTAAAAAACTAAACAAACAAATAAATAGATAATATTCTCCTTAAGGTCTTTCACATACACTCACACACAAGCATGCACACTCAATATTTGTACCAACCTTCTATCTCACTTTTTTTAAAACAGGACATTTAATGAAATTTCTCCTAACATTAAAAAGGGGGGTGTTATTAGCCTATATTAGTCATCCATAGTAGTGTGTTTCGTTATATAATGTTCATATATGCATACAATGTATTTTTATCATATGTGTCCCCATTGCCCTTTCCTGTCCCACGCCAGACAGTCTCCTTCTTATCAAATAGTCCCCTTCTACTCTGATGTATTTTTTGGGAGGCAATAATCTAATAAGTTTGAGCGAATTTACTTCCAGGAGCATGGATAAAGAGTTATTTATATAGGCCACTTACCCGTAGCTACACTAACAACCATTAGCTCCCTATAAATCCTCAGAGAGGGCCAGGACTTTGTGAGCTCCGTGACAGAATCCTGATGGGCCCAATTTTGTGAGGTCTTGGGCAATTAATCATAACAAAAGTATTTTAATATCTATGATGTATCTGAACACCATGTTACAGACAAACAAACAAACATGATCCACACCCTCAAAACTTATTTTCAATGATCAAGTTCACTTTCACGGCCCTTTTATTCAACTTTGATGTAAGTTTTAAAGTGGTCTTTCTGGAACCATTAAAAATATCTGCTATTATTATTTTCTCCCTCCTTTTTGTTTTTGCCCATGTATTTCTTTGTAATTTCAACTTCTTTTTTTTTTTTTACAATTTTCCACAAATTTATTATAGATGACTAGATAAGAGTATTCTCAACTTTCTTCATATATCTTCCCATCTTCCCGATTTAATGGATTGCATTTTAATGTTGAATATCCTATCCCTTTTACAATTATCTGGCTCTCTTCCTTTGATACCATCAACCTAAGTTTCTTTGAAACTGGTGAAATACTTATTTCTTCTAACTTAGAATTCTTAAGTAATAAATACGTATCTGAAGGGCTGATTCAGTAGCTTTCAAATCGTGCTTCTCACACCTTGAAAACTGGTTCAGGTTTAGAGAGATACAGGCCCAATGCAAGAATTGTTGTAAAGCCACTCCATGAACACCATACTTCTGTTTGCCTCTATTTTAAAAATCCTACTTGAGAATATCTTACTTTAGTTTGTAACTTGAGGTGTTATATAGGTAAATTATGCAAATTCTCATTAACAGAAATAGCTTGTTATCCTTTGCCAATGCACTTTCACAGAAGTCCCTGTTCCTGGGGAGTAGGAGGGTAGCTATCTTATGGTAGCCTGCATTTTTTCCCTTAATGGGTATAAATCATTAGGAATAAATGTGTCTGTCATTGTAACCAGTAATTGGTGACATTTTCTTGTCACTGTGGGATTATAAATAACAGCGATATATATCCTGTCAACAGATTCATTATGTTTTGAAAAACATAAACCTGTAGTCTGTTTCTTTTAACTGTATTTTGCATATTTTCCATATTAAGTATGACACTGACATCTTCAGATTTTTGAAATAATTTTGACAGGAGTTTGGGTTATTAATAACTCCTAATTATTTTATTATGCATTAAATGCATTTTGTTTATATTTCTTCCATGGCTTACCTTCTTCCCAATGCATTTTGTTTGCAAGCAGATGTTTGATAATTATCAATTAACGGATAGTCATGTTTTAAAGTAAAACCTGCAAACGTAGGTATTTTGTTAGACCACCACACACCTCAAGATACAAAGTAATTATAAAACAAAGTCCTTGATTTTTTTTTATTTACATAGGGAATAGTGGTTACCCATCTCATTCGGAAGAAGTCATTACCATGGACCACATCCATAGCCACTGGCGTCACTGATCATTAAATGGGTGTATCTGTTTCCAGTTCAAGTGTCCTGGCACCCCTTACATCTCACTGGAAGAGTGGGCAGCATCTCTCATTTTCAGTGGCTTCCTTGGTTTCTTAAACGTGTCACTTTTTTCCCTTCATCTTCAAAATCATGACAGAAAAGTGCTCTTCTGGCTCATACAATGAGCCCGAGAAGTCAGTCCTCTCTCTTCCTAGAAGTCTTCCTCAGTCTTGTACTAGAAGTCTCTGAACCATGACTTAGGGACTCAGCATCTTCCCTCTTCTCAGGACCATTTGGGAAGCTTTTGAAATCCTGTCCTTAATGAAAGGGCATCTTCTGAATGCTTCTTTAGCTCTCCTTTGGACTATGCTACATTTTTGAAATGCATTTCAAAACATCAGTACATTCAATACAAATAAATCTGAAGTTTATTTCAGATTCTCATTTCATGAAGACATTATTATCCAGGCTTCCATTTTTATTTATTCATAACATACAGGGCAATTGTCTGTGACTTTTCAAAGACCGTGGGGCTAAAAACAGAGCCTGTGGGGTAGAACTAACTCTTTAAGAACTATAGCCAGGTGTGCGCCTTGGTCCTCTTTAGTCACATGGCTTTATCACTAGAGATTTCTGTCTATGTTTTTCTTTTTCCAGCCATCATTCAGATACCGCTTTCCTCTCTAAAAAGTTAGTCCTGCAAGCATTTGGTTACTCGTGGAGTCACGATAGTTTCTTGTTGTACCTTGTCTTAACTGCCTGAGTCTGTGTGAAATTTGCTTTTGAATTCTGCTCCATTCTTTGTTGGCCACCGGACACTGGGTCAATAGCTTTTCTACTGTTTCTCACCCGAAATCATATGATCATCTAACGCTGAAATAGGAGCCGTGATCCCAACACGGTCTCTCTCCTTCACAATGGAAAATTTTGAAAGGTTTTCAAACATCCACTGCTATAAAATTTTAAAACACAGCAAACCTGCATGATGACTTAGATCTGTTGCGTCACTGCGATCACAGTGATTTACCCAAGTGAGCTCAGTTTCCTATTCTTCCTCCCCACTTCCTTACAAATCACTTCCAAACTCCCTCTCAAGTTGATTCCTTTGTTTTCCTCCCCTGCTTAGCTCATTCCGTGGCCAAATGCTGGCATCAGGTTCAAACCATTTATGTATTTGTTTAAACCTCTGCTGAGTCCTGGGGAAGTAGGTATATAAAGACACTCAACTTTCTGCTCTGCTTCTAGTCCTTCCTTCTTCTAGAAAGTTTTATTTCTTCTTCATTTCTCTTGACCTCTCCAGAATTGTTCCATTTCCCAGGAGAGCCTAGACAGGAGTCCAGTCAAACTGCACAGAAAGACTTGAGTTCTCAAAGCTCTCTTTGCTGATGTTTAAATACTAAACTGTATGACTCTGGTTTTTTTCCTTGAGTTTCTTGATGAAGTCATTAAAATGGACCCTGTAGTATTACCCATCCCACAAGTAAACCATGTGATCCCTTCCTTATTGCTTTGATCATTGCTAACAACCTGCAAGAGTCCCCTGGCAGCCTTTAGTAACCAAACTACTTTCAATCTTTCAAAGGTCAACCTAAGTATCTCTCGCTTTTAGTTGTTCTTGTAATCCAAAGGGTAACTAACCTGGCTCACTTCTAAATTCCCATATTGCCATCCGTAGTTTCTAAGGCATTAAGCATTTAATGTATTATTTTGAGGATATCTGTGTATCTTGAGGGGAAGGGGAGAAAATCAAGTTCCTAAGCCTGTTCCGTGCAGAGCAAAGCACATGTCTAAAGCAGATGCCCAATTAAATATTTTTAACAATGAGGGGCTAGGGTCATAGGTCATAAGTCAGCAGCTGAGTGTATGCTAAGCATGCACAAAACCCTGGGTTCAATAAGCAGCAGCAAAATATAAATGAACAAAATTAAAATTCAATCACTGAATTAACGGATGGGTGGGTGAGGTGCTCAGGGAATGAGGCATGGCATCCGAGCATGTTAGGAGGAATCAATACAAACAAATCTTAGCCCTATACGGTCAAATCATCTCATTTTCTTAGCGAAGAAATAGATATGTGTATATTCTACACTCCTTATGAAGACCTTCATGTTGAGGATATGTTTTTAAATCAATTCTGTGACGGGAAAATGAATGCATTGACTTCCATGACATACTGTTTTAATTAGAATTCAGACCATTTGTGCCTCCCTCTTATGTGCATCCAGCAGATTGTCTCTCCAAGATGATTTATCCACAAGCATAACGTGAGATTTTAAACATTAAATTTATTGTGCACCGTCATTATATATTAAAATTGTTTTCATAATCTTGAGTACTTTAATGTGTCACATGTTCGTATACACATAATTTACATCAAGAATTTCTTCAGCAAGGTCTACACTGTCGTCGGGAGCACTTTAGAAATCAATGCAATAGAATACTATACAGAGAAAAATATTTCTGTAAGTACCCCCTGGTGTTCCCATTAATTTGTTTATGATCAAGGTCTTTATTAGGAATATAGTCGCTAATGTAAGCCTGTAATAAACACAGTATAATTGAATTTTCAATATTTTGTCACCTGGGAGTAATTTTCTTACAAGACCTCTGCTCTGTCTTCTCACTAATTGTCAGCGGTTCTTCAGAATCGCCACATTAATGTCACCAGACATCACAAAGGTACCTACCTGATTGCATTATGCTTAGAGATATCATTTAAAGCTATTGGTGTTTAACCTCAATTTAAACTAGCATTGGAAATGCAGTTCCTGTACTGGGTCAGTGTGATTTGAAAATAAAATAGAAACCTCAGCTAAGATCTGTTCGGGAAGAGTGGGGAACCCACTTCTGAGGTCACTGTAGGAACCCTTCCTTATTGAGTGCTGTTTCAGAATCAAATTCCTTTTTTTTTTTTTTTTTTTTTTTTTTTTTAGTGGCCTCTGATCAGTCAGGAATTATAATTATGTTATATTGTGCTATATGACTTTGAAAATTAGGTGCCAAATGTAAACAAAGACAGTAACAGTTGTCAATGCTAGACACAGATAGACTGACCAAAAAGTGAAATACCTTTTGCCTTTGTCAGAGCTATATAGTCAGAATTGAATAATCCATACATCTAGTCTCAAGGCATCAACCTAGATTAATCTGGATTTATTCTGTTGCCCCTGTGTGGCCAGCACAGCCTCCTTCCACTATTGAAAATGTCTTGTCTTATTCCTGTTGGTATATGGTCATCCATCCTAAAGCATATTTTTAGTATAGTACCTCTTCTGTCTCCTAGACAACTGGCTAATGAGCTGTATGGACAAATTAAAACAATTGTGTTTTGATTCAGAAAGCCAACAGTTCACCTTTCTTAGCAAGAATTCTCCAAATCAATTATCTCAGCACATAAAAATCACAGTTAGTTTTAATCAAATCTTTTAATTGTCTGCTAGTTTATGATACACTGTGTATAAGACAAGCCACATAAGAAATTTTCCCAAAGAGCATTCACCACAGTCGGAAGCAAACGGAACTTGGGACGCTGGCAGGTTACTGTTAGGGTCCTGTGTATGGCCACCAAGGTGATCACAGCAACCAGGTTGTAGTGTGGGGCCACGGGACAGCAAATCTCTGTATGTGAGTCAGATGGAGTAAAAATTGGCGGCAATGAAAATTGTGGCCTCACGTCTCCACTCTTGAAGCTGTATACTCTGAAGACTTTGTGAGCAGCCTTGGAAAGACAATGAGCTCCTAGAACTGTGGTTCCCACTATACTAATGAGGAAGCTAAGGCAAAGGGAGAGTTATCTCTGTCTCCTTGACGCCCGCATGTGCCTTCCTGTAGACATCTGGGGAATTCATGATGAACCGGACATGTTCTCGGTCCTTCTGGGAGCTACTACAGTTTGAGTGAGTCTCTGGAAAGTTCCCATGGCGGTATCTTAATCTCCATATTCATTGATGGGTAATTTGAATTTTATGAGGGCATGAGTGTGGGTCCCCCATGGTGGTGTTAGTGGCTTTATAGGATGATGGTTTCACTGTCTTATCCTGTGATATCTTCTGCCATGTCAAGACATAACCAGCAAGGCCTCACCAGATGAAGAACCAGTGCTGGTAAAATGTTCTTGTACTCAGTCTTCAGAACTGTAAGCCAAATGAACTTTAATTCCTCATAAGTTATCCAGCCACCAGTGTGTTGTTATAGCAACAGAAGATGCTCAGGAGCTTACAGGTCTAGTGGAAAAACAGATGGTATACAGGAAACCACAAGAATACGTGATCACAGCAACACATGGAAAGGGCCTGTAGAGAGCAAATAGCTGGAAGGCTCTAGAGAGAAACAGAGGGATCCTGGAGAAGCTGGACATCTGCAAAATGGGGGTGAAATTTACAAAATGAAGTATAAGGGAAAAAGATGGGCTTTATATAAAACTTAGATTTTGAAAGAGTTTGAATTTGAAAAAAAGAAAGTATTTTTGGATTCTAGAAGGTGTTTCCTTCCAAAATAGCAATGGGAAGCCATGAAAGGTTTACCCCCTCCCCCCTCCCCCCCCCCCGTCATATTTGATTTGAGTTCTATTCTGGGATAGAACCCAGTGCCTTCCATACCCTAAGTACATGCTCTACCCCTGAGCCACACTCACCAGGAAAAAGTTTTGAACAGAGAAGTATGTGATCCAGCTCACCCAGGATGATAGAGCCAACAATTTGAAGAGCTGGAACTGATCTCAGGCCAATCAGACCTCTGAGCTTAACTCCATATTCTAACATAGTTTCTTTCTCCTGAGACTCTACAAATAGCCAAGTATATGTCAGAGGAGTATTCACTATTCCCAGGTATGAACAAGGCATTTGATGATTGTAATTGGGAAAATAGGATATTGGGCTTTGAAATTCCAAAGCAGCTGAAGGGAGGAGATGCCTTGTAAATGAGTGTTTCCTGTGCTGACTGCTGGGTCCCCAAATAACTGATTCAGAGGCTGAATATGAATTATAAATGCTTGGCTGATACCTCAGGCTTGTTACTGGTTAACTCTTACACTTAAATTAACTCATATTTCTATGTATGCTTGGCCACATGGCTCATAGCTTGTTACTTCATTTTTTACATGTTCTACTTGCTCTGCAGCTGGCTGGTGTCTCTTGACTCCACCCTCCTTTCCATCATTCTCAGTTTGGCTTTTACACCTAACTTCCTGCCCAGCTACTGGCCTGTCAGCATTTTATTAACCAATGAGAGTAGGACATATTCATCGTGTAGAAAAGGATTGTTCCATGGCAGTGCCTATGTCTAAGATATAAAGGCAGTTCAGGAAAAAAAAAAAAAAACCTCAGTGGAGGCAAATCTGTTTAAAAGGAAATGTGTGTGCTGCCCATAGGGAGTTGCCAGTGATTTACAAATTTAGAGTTAGAGAAAGAAAGAACAGAGCTTTGGAAGCCAGGCTAAGTGCTATGTCTATAATTCATTAATTAGTACAGCATCACTGATGTGTCTGGGGAGGAAAGGGATATCAAAATATTACATGTCTCAAAAACTTGTGATATACATGATGGCTATGTATGTTGGCACACACCTTTTATCCCAACATTCAGGGGACAGAGATAGGCTAATCTCTCTGAACTCAAGGTCAATTTGGTGTATGAAATGAGTTCCAGGACAGCACAGAGCTATATAGTGAGACCCTGTCTCCAAAATTAATGGCAAAGTAAAATTAAAAAACAAACATAGTAATGAAAGCCTATTGTGTAATGAGAAGAAGACGACCCTGTGTGATGGAGGTTTCTGAGAGACAGATGTCTGTACAGCTGGAGAGCTGGGTGGTGGGGCCCAGTTCTGGACCAGACTTCCGTGTTTGATATTCCAGTTCTACCTCTAGCCAGCACTCTGCCTGAAGCAGTTTCCACTTCCTCATTTGTTAAAGGGTTATTAAAACTCCTCGTTTCACAAGATGGTTGAGAAAACTCAATGATGAGTGAGTTTTCCAGTGCTTGGTAGACATTCAGTACTCAAGGCAAATGAACTATTAAAAAATAAGTAAGCAAATCAACAGATATCTCCTGTACTCATTCCCAATCAGCTCAGCTAGACAGAGGCTCAAGTAGGTATAGTGATCACCTCTAGTACCAGTTACCTGGGAAAAGATTACAGGGCGAATCCTTCAGCTCAGTTAGTTCAAGGTGAGCCTGAGGAACATAGCCGGAATGTACATTTCATAAACACCATCATTACTGCCACCATCAACAACAACACCATCATCATCACCACCATCAACAACAACATCATTACCGGCAACAACGGCACCATCACCACCAACACCAACACCGCTATAACCACCATCATCATCATCACCACCACCATCAAAAACAACACCATTACCAACAACAACATCACCACCATTAACAACAACACCATCACCACCTTGGAAGCAAAAGAAAAAACCTGGAGCTGCTGCTTTGTGAATCCCGTGGAGTCAGGAGCTTCATGAAGATGGGCACTCTATCCAGTATGCCTCCTGTTGAGACTCTACTGCCTACTACAATGTCTGGCATTCTGTAAGCATTTCAGGAATATTCTTCCGTTTAGACTGAAACAATGCATTATGTTAATGAATTTTTGAGCCTTGCTATGTGCAAATAGTTTACCCATAGCATAAAAGACACTTACAAGACATTGATTAGCTTTGATAAGACCATGCCAAGTACCTTGAACTGAGTATTAAAAAAAAAAAAAAAGCAACAGAGAAAATCAAAATACTGTTTCAAAAGCCTCTCAACTGTGGGGAAGTATGTGGCCTGAACACTCACCAGTTTCCAGAAGTTTAACGAAGACTACATCTTGCTTTCCCATTTCATCAAGAGGCAGATTCGTTTACCAGTGATGCAACCAAGGTTGACCCAGTCTTTGGCAGGCATCCCAGCAGAATTCATTAAAATCTTCGAAGTCTCTCACACATGGCCTCTTTTTCTCCCTGACCTCATCCTAAACCTTCCTGTGCTTGGCCAGGAGCACGGAGGAGGCTGGTAGCTTGGTTATGGGATCGGCCACCACTCCCATGATCTCGGAGCCAGTAAAGAGAAGACCACCCCCTCCTGGTCCCTGTGCTTTAACAAGGTGTGTCCCAGATGACACACCTCCTCATAGCCCTGACAAGAGACAGTGTCCCAGAGCTGTGAGGCTTGGCCAGGGAGGCTCTACAGAGTGAGGAGTAACATGACAGCTAGGAAAAGGATTGGTCTAGAAACGCCCTTGACGGAGGGAAATACAGAAATTAGAGACAAAAAAAAAAAAGAAAAGAAAATTCTATTTGTTAATTCCCTTGCCAAAGATAAAGTGATGCCTAGTGTGTCTTCCTTCTTCTCCATCCATCCCAGTTGTCTCTGTCAGTAAAGAGGAGGGTCTGTGAAACATAGGAAAAGACCCAGAACTACTAAATGCTGTGGGATGTTCCGTATGGCAAATCTGTTGCTCTGATTGGTCAATAAATAAAACACCGATTGGCCAGTGGCTAGGCAGGAAGTATAGGCGGGATTAACAGAGAGGAGAAAAGAAAGAGCAGGAAGGCAGAGGGGTCACTGCCAGCCACTGCCAGGACAAGCAGCATGTGAAGATGCCGGTAAGCCATGAGCCATGTGGCAACTTATAGACTAATAGATATGGGTTAATTTAAGATATAAGAACTAGATAACAAGAAGCCTGCCATGGCCATACAGTTTATAAGCAATATAAGTCTCTGTGTTTACTTGGTTGGGTCTGAGCGGCTGTAGGACTGGCGGGTGAGAGAGATTTGTCCTGACTGTGGGCCAGGCAGGAAAACTCTAGCTACAACTAAAAGGTTTAGGTGCAGAGGTAAGGAAATGACCAATATCTGCTAAAGTCAATGGAAGGATCTTTAAAAATAACACTATTTTTTTTTCCTTTTGAACTAAAAGATTTCAATAGAGATAGAAATTTCCACAAAAGACACCAGAGCCATTCTGGGGTTTTATGTTTGATTTTCATGGGACTGGGTAGTGAACACAGGGGTCCCTACAAGGGAGTTGAGCATTCAGCCACTGCGCCATGTTCTCGGGCCTATGTTCTTTTCCTAATGAAAAGTTGGGCATTGCTTCGGTAGGAAGAAATGAGCTTGCTCCTGTTTTCCTCATCCCTCTTCTTGGCTAGGGACAAAAGGTTTTGAGTGAACTATTTTTAACAATGCAGGAGTTAGAACATTTGGGTTGCCCCTGGAGGAATGATAGCGGGGAACCTCGTAGGACAGTACTCTGATTGAATATATCGAAGAGGGAATTGCATGGTAGTTTGTTGACTGTGTGGGTTTCATTGAGTATCTGTAACCATTAAGAGAGACAGATCTTTGTTGCTAAAATCAAATATTGGGACACTAGTAGATAGAGAATACGGTCTGAATTGGTTTCTGTTTGCCTAGATTATCTCTTCATTTATGAGAATTAAAAATGAGTTAATTCTTAAAGAAGCTAGGCATTAGTAATTTCTCTTTATTTTAAACACTTAAAACTAAATGGATGATTCATGAAACTGACTTTGATTGTGTGATTTTTTTTTTAACTACTTCATTTTGTGTGCATGTTGGGGGGGCGGGTATTTTCTAATTATACTGAGACATTTTGGTGTATTTTTTTTAACCTATAAAATACCTCAGTTGGGTAATTTCAGTCTTGGTTTTTGTTTGTTTGTTTGTTTTCTCATTTATACTGAAGATGTAGGGCTTCTCTATGAAACTTATGTAGAACAGTGGGTTAAGTAGCCTTAGTACCAAGACTTTCTCCCTTTTTTAATGAATGCATATTCACGATCATATTCTAAATCCTGATGTAGGCTGCTTAAGGTCCAGTTCCTTAGTGCTGAGTCTGCTTGACGCCCCAAAATACTGTGTCCCCCGTACTGCCCTCATCCTTCAGCCAGATCAGAGTTGGTAGGTGTGGAAGCCAGAAAGCTTCCAATTCATGCTGTCTTTGAAAACCTCTCCCCACAAATGTGTTCACCTGATTATGCTTTATGAGCTGGCTTTTTTGATGTCACCAGACATCAGAACCTGGTGACATCTTGCCCGTTGGATTTGTGGACAGAATCCTCTGGCACCTCTTCCCTTTTCTAAGGTCTCTCCCATTCATTCCAGCTCCTTCTCAGGAACTCAGTTATAGGACTAGTATTTCTTGATGTGTGTGCCAAAAGAAAAAAAAATATTTTGACTCATTAAAATGGTAAGGCAGACCTTATTCAGAGATATTTGCAGTTGGCACCAAATCTCTTACAACATATCTAGGAGAAAGTGGAGATTTATGTCCCCAAAATCCTGCTTATCTGGATGAGGAGAGTAAAGGACCAGTTGTGTAAGAAAAACATCAAAAGTTAGGGTTAGGGGGGCTTGCTGAACTGACAGGATTCTTACTAAAGACAAGATGCACAATTGAGCTGTGAAGAATTTGATCACATACCATGATGTAGTTGTGTCTCTAAATCGACTTAGCCAGGTTTTTGCTGAAACTGGTTTCTTGAAGCTCACCATACTGGAAGGAGAATGTAGACCAAAGTCAAGATCTCATTAAAATGAAGACTCAGAAGAGGCCCACTAAGCTGTGCTGGAGGAAAGAGCCATCCCTGAGTGTGATGAGAAACACCATTGCTTTAAGCATGCCCAGTTAATGAAGGCTCTGGAAGAGGCAGGACTGTAATTCTGAGCACGACGTACCTACCCGGTTGGTGTCATCTTGCCATGCCCAAGAAGCCTGGATTTCATGTTTCAGGCAAGATGGATAATGTATAGCAGAAGAGATTTGAGAAAAGTGTTTGGAAAATGGCTTGGTAAGGATGCCCGTGTCTCTCACACTCACCCTGCAAAGTAGATTTTATCAAATGAAGAAGTGAACAGTCCTCTCACGTGACATTTATTCAGAGCCAAAATTAGAAAGAAAAGGAGCTGATGTATTTATTCTCAGAAAAACTGGCCAAGTTTTCTTCGAAAATGTCTTGTGAGGTTCAAAAAAAAAATGTTTTTTTCTTGAAAGTCTAAACTGTTCTTCAATTAGTACAGTGATTTTTGAGAGAAACCTGCAGAGTATACTTCAGGGGTTGTATTGTGTGTGTTTACCAACATGAGTGTCAACAAAGAAACGCATTTGTTATATTTATCCCCCTAAAACAAAACAAAATAGTGTTTGCTAAGCCAGCCCTTCAACGGGCCCGAAAAGAAGTAGGATTTGTGGGCTGTTTTAGTTTCTTGCCATTGGCTTTTAAAAACACCACCAATCCTGAAACGTTTTTGTTTCCTTTGCTAGAGCGCCAGGAACGTAATAGATGAGAAGTGAGTGGTTATGTACACAGCCCAGCCTCCTCCTGCAACCCGAGCTGAGCAAGGCAGACTTCCTCGTCTCCCTGACTTCCTGCTCTGCTCCCTCCTCTAATTACTCTTCCTTTTCTGAGATTCCTTCACCACGGTTCTTCCCCTTTCTTCTTCCCCTTTATTCCCTCTTGCCCACATTCCACGTTTCTTTTCAACCCCCTCTTTATTTGCCTACAAGTGCTGCAAGCTAGTATTAAATGTCGACGCTGAATGAGCCCCATCCACAAAATGGTTTTACAGATCTTCCTTTTGACAATGGTAATGTTCTGGCCTCCGTGCTGGGGAATTTAAAAGCCAGATCAACAACCCCAAGTGAAGACTTTTAATGCTAAGTGCAGCAAGCTGTTCTCTGGATTTCCAGGCGTTTTTGAATATCTTAAGCAATGTCCTCATTGTTGTAATCACAAGTACATCATCAGGCATCCGGAAGGCAAGATGCTTCTGCGGTTCAAGTTCAATTCAGAATTAAATGTTGACATGACACTGTAATTGTATAAGCAAAGAATCTCAGAAAGTGAATCTGGGAAAAGGAAACTCTACTCTGTATAAGAAGATGTGGTCCTCTTGTCAAGGAAACTCCATTCTACTCCATGGCAGGGATTTTCATCAAAAGTTGTTTTAAAAATAAGTGAGAAGATGGATTGGAATTCAATGGAAAAAAAAATTTGTGAGTTTACTTATTTTTTTTTCTGCCACTAAGAGAAATTATTTCAACAAGAGACTGATTCAAAGAGAGAATTTTTTTTTTTTTTTTTTTTTTTTTTTTTTGTTTTTTCGAGACAGGGTTTCTCTGTGTAGCTTTGCGCCTTTCCTGGAGCTCACTTGGTAGCCCAGGCTGGCCTTGAACTCACAGAGATCCGCCTGGCTCTGCCTCCCGAGTGCTGGGATTAAAGGCGTGCGCCACCACCGCCCGGCCAAAGAGAGAATTTTGTAAACTGTTGGGAAATGATACATTTGTTTTTTGAATGAATTGTGCAATAAAATGCTTTCTTCCTTTCAAAAGATAAGTTATTATTATTCATTTTTTAAAAGGCATTAGTTGTTGTTGCTGTTAAACTCTGTCTTCCGTAGTCCAAGCTGTCTCCCAGCTAGTTAACTGTGTAGTGGATGATGACCTTGAGCTACTGACTTCCCTGCCCCCACCGCCAGCATTCTGGGATTACGGGTGTGAGCCGCCTTGTCCACTTATGCAGTGATGGGAGAGAACCCAGGCTTTCCCGCATGCTAAACGAGCCCTGAGGTAACTCCCACAGCCCTCAGCATTCCTACGAACGGCACCTTAAAAACTGCTTCGCCTTTCATTTTATATCCCGAATAAGTGATACTGAGCCTAAAAAAAAATTGAAAGCTCTACCAAGAATATTGTAAAATTACCTTCCTGGATGATAAGCAGCAAATCTCCCCGTTAATTAACTTTGAGTGTGAATGAGGAAGAGGTAAATACTGAAACAGCAGCAAGTTAGTATTGGGAGACAGTCAGTCATGCCACCAGTTTGAAGTTGAGGGAGTATCTTTGTGCTTTTTGTTGATAAATTTTCATAGAGGTAGCCCAGTGTGATTAGCAGTCCAAATAATTGTGAACAATAAATGAATTGTCATAAAAATGTACCCACACAGGTGGGATTCTCACAAGAAAATATAATGCAGACAAGTTGGTATGTTAGACTTATAAATATTGGCGGAGTGCTTGTTTTGAAGAGAAAGCATGATATGTAAACTAAGACCTCAAGTCCTACGAAATAATAATTTTAAAACAACACAGCCTTGTTTAAAAAAAAAAAATCCAGTCTTGTTTGGGGGTTTGCTCTTTCCTGGGGCTGAGCTCAGATGGATAGACCCTTGTTTGTCCAAATGGAGATTGGGGCGTCACAAATAGTGAACAGCCTTTGGGTTTGGGGGATCTTGGTGTTTTCAGCTGTGTGAGTATGCTGGGTGACGTTTTCTGTTCTGTATAACCTCGTCTTTCCCAGTATTCCAGCTCTTCCTCCTCTGGTCAAGCGGTAGCATCCCTTTCCGATTGTGCGAGTCACAAGAAACAGCTACAGTGAGGAAATGTCTAAGGAGACTACACAGGGCAGGGATAGAATTTATTCTGGCTCACAGTTTTGATGTATGGCGAGCCATCTCCCTGCTTTCTCAGTCTGGGATGGAGGAAGAGCATCATGGGAAAAAGAACACAGAGGTGTAGAGCTGCTTACATTACGGCAATTGAGAAACAGAAGTCAGGTAAGAAGTGACCAGGGCAAGATAAGTCACAAACACTCAAAGGATTCCTCTGGTCCCCTGCTTCCTTCAGCCAGGTCCTGCATCCTAATAGCCCTTTGAGGACATCTGTGCCCCCATGAGGCAATCACTTCTCACTAGCTCCATGAGCAGACAAGAGTCTTTTGCTTCAGAGCTAAATCCCACAAACACCTGGAATCCAGGATCCACTTCCTGTCTGGCCTCCCACATTAAAGAACTCTCACATCCCTACCAGGGTAAATCAGACTTCCTCCTGCCTGCCTCTACTACACCCTTTCTTGATGGATAACCTTGTCATGATGAGAATGAGAATAATGAGAATAATTAACATTATATATATATAAAATACTTACTGAGCAGTTTCTATGCAGTGGGATATGTTAAATCTTTTGAGGTGTTGTCTTTTCAGCCCCCAAACAAACATAAGAAGCAGAATTGGGAACTAACTGCGAACAGGTAAAGCTTTGAGGCTGAAAGGGTCCAATACTTGGCAGATTTCATGGCAACTCTTAGCTGTCCTGGTTCTGACACCCTAAGGTTTTCTCCTGGACTTCCAAACATCTAGAAAATCTGCCCCATCTCACTTCCATAACCACACACTTACTATTGTAAATGTACTTTTTCTGGGGAATTTGGCAGATTAACTTCAGAAAACATCTGAAATTTTTCTTCGACGTTGGTGCATTATCTTACTTTCCAATCTAAAGTTTAGATCATAAGTGAAATGGAATATGAAACACTTCAGGCACTCTGATTTCTCAGAATCATTTGTCTGTATCACAAACTCGAGAATCGTTTTGGAAAGGATTAGCCATCTACAACCTGAAAGTGTTGGCCCTGAGACAAGAGGCAGCTGGCAAGCAGTGTGGGGTGCATGTAGACCTTGCTGAAGGTAGGGGTACCTTTAAGACCGTCTTTGTACTGAAGCCCCAGTCATTGATATTGAACCTGGCCCCTTTCATAACTGCAATTTCAAACATAAATTACACTGTAACATCCCTATAGAAATGTCTGGAGTCATAAATGAAGAGGGATGGAAGATGCCGCTCTCAATACAGCCCACATCATTAACATGTCAAATCTCTTTTCCCATTTCAATGAAACTGGGATGTTTTCCAACTTTTCCTCAGATTCTGAGTATTGTGCCTGTGTTGAGGAGGGCGGCAGCGGGGGAGGGATGTAGATGAAAGTACTAGTTTAGTGTTTCACTGATCTTGATCCTCTCCACCAGCTGCCCTTCCCACCTGCCCTACAAACCCTGACAGAAACCACACATCCCTACAACGAACGTATCAAAGCCAGATCCTTATTGTAGCCATCTCAGCAAAATGAGTCAATTTAGGTTTGGTAGATGAAAAAAAAAAAAAAAAGGTTAAAGAACTATGCCCAGGCCATAGAAATTAGACTTCAAAACGGAGCTGAAGTAATTTTAAAACCATTTTACCTGTCAGGAAAAAAAAATTACATATAATAACTTTAAGAATTAGTCATTTCAGCTCAGCAATTGTGGCACAAAGAAATCTGAAATGTAGCTATCTACCAGGGACTACGACAAAGTAGAGATTAGTTTAACCGTACATTAAATGATAAACAAAGTCACCCATATCAATTAACTTGTTTCTGGGCAAACACAGAGCTGTATTTCCAAAGCCTCGTCTCAGTAGATGTGTCTTCAAAGGTGGTTTTATGGAGTGGAGCATAGATCCTCTGAGGGTGCCCACCGCCCATCTCCCTCAGTATGGTTTTATGTTTCATTGACTGTATTAGCATTAAACTCTTTAGGAGTGACAGGCTGCAGGAAGGAGGTCCCAGGTGGGCCATGGGATCCGCGGGGCCAGCTGTTCCTTGGCTTAGATAATTCTTCTTTCTGAGATTTACAGATCCGTTCTGCATCTGACAGACCACAGCAAGGCTTTGTACTGCCCAGTGCTGATGTTTTAAAGGATAGCATCTTAATAATTTATTAACTGCAGCATTTCCTCCGGGCTTAATCTGTGTAATGCCGTCGAGTCACGGAACATCATAAATATGAAGAACGAGAACGTAACAAGAGAACATTCTAGAAGAGAGCAATGCCCCCCCCCTCTTCTATTTTTGCCGTTGTTGTTGATGCCAAAGACTCCTCCGAGAGCCCTTGTTGGTTTACCTGGCAGCAGAAAGCGTCCCGTTTGTGAAGTCTGAGTTGGCTAACAACACGCCCAGGTAGTTAGCGATGTCATGATAGGAAAACGTGGTCCCCAGCATGTTCCGCGAGGCGCACCTGAATGTCTGTACGCTGCGGTGGCGCACCTCTGCTTCCCTACTCCCCGCTCTGAGCTTCTGCTCATGCAGCAGGCTGCTGCTCCCGTCTCTCCACCCTCAGAGCTTGTCTGTGTTTGTAGATGATGTCAAGGCAACATTTATTTCTTTTTCCACGAGGCTTCATTGATCCATTTTAAATGGACATGCTTCTGCCTTTTCTGACACATTTATATTATTATTGACACATCCTGCTTTGTGTGATGATTATTGTCAGATTTGCCCAAAGCTGATCTGGAATGCCAGGGTGACCCCTACTGTGGTATCTTAGTAAACTCTGTACAGCCCAGCTGTACATCCTGCACATGACAGATGCTCATTCATTTAATAGAATGGCCATTAATCTAGGCCTGTGCCTGGATCCTCTTTTCTCGTGTTCTCAGCCCCTGCTTTCTCTCTCTCTCTCTCTCTCTCTCTCTCTCTCTCTCTCTCTCTCTCTCTCTCTCTCTCTCTCTCTCTCTCTCTCCTTCCCGTTCCTCCCTCTCTCCCTCTATTTCTTCTTTCTTTTCCCATTTTTCTGCTAGGGCTCAAACCCAGGAACCCGAGGACAAGTACTCCACTACTGACCTACATTCCCAAACCCTTCTATATCTTTTTCAAATAGCCCAATTGCACAATTATTAAATGACATTTCCAATTTCTTGTGAAACTTATGTTAACACAGAAAGCAAATTACTCTTAGAAACTTTTATGTTAGAACTCACACTAAAAACATATTTGTTTTTGTAATCTGTTTTTCGGTGTACTGAATATTTTCATGTGTGTGTGTGTGTGTGTGTGTGTGTGTATGTGTGTACACACACGCACATGTGTGCTAGCTAATACACACATTTCCCCTCTTTGAGATAGGGTCTTTGCTATGTCTTGAAGCTATTCCAAAACTCATTGACTGAAATAATCTTCCTGCTTCAGCTTCTTAAGTAGCTAAGACTACAGACATGCACCATCATTATGTGGCTTTATTTTCATATATAATATTTAGTCATCATGCAAGGCTTATTATACCCATGACCTGGATGAAGGAATCAGTTGATTCCCTTTGGGCAGATTAGGAAGACAGGGCCCAGAAGTTATTTAGAGTTTTATAGAGTTGCATATCTAGTGCATTTCAGAGGTTAAAACCTGAAGCAGGTATGCTGTGTTCCAACAGGACTGAGTTAGTACTGAGTGCTCATTGTTAGGTGTCTGAACAGGTAATAAAGTAAGATACTGTCTGGGCTCTGGTTTGAAGTGGTCTACGTCATAATGACCTGGGTACAGAACTACTCAAGATGATGGAATAGCCATGTTGGCTCACTACCCAGACTAATAAATAGTTAACGGAAAACATCCATTGTCAGTAACTGAGCAGATTCAATACATTTAATGGCGTGTAATGATTATTCAGTTTGTAGCGACTTTTATTCAAAGGTTTGTCTCGGTGTACTGTGTAAACTGTTAACTGTTTTTATAAATGACCAGGATAGTAGATTAAGGAAGTAATTGGTTTTGCCTTCAATACAGTTGGTACTTAACGCATATTTATTGATTAGCTCCACAGAAAATTCCTCATTGTTTTGGAAAGCATCTATTTTTCAAAGAATTATTTATCTTCATTTTATGTTGTATGAAATTTTTGTCTCATGTATGTATGTATACGTACGTATGTATATCTGTGCACCCCATTCCTGTCTGGTGCCTATGGAGGTACGTAGAGGCTGCCATTCCCTGAAATTGGAGTTACAGGTTGTTGGAAGGCAACATGGGAGGGCTAAGAACAGACCTGATCCTCTAGCAGAGCAGTGCTCTGGACCACTGAGCCATTGCTGCAGCCAGCATATCAACATTTTTAAATTGACCCCCAAAAAGGGATTGATGAGGCCCATTTGAGGGAACATGGCATGGTATTTTTTTTTTTTTTTTTTTAGAAAATTCTAGGCATAAGCTAATCAAGTTGCTCAGATGTTTTGTTCCTTAATTTTAAAAAGAAGGCTTCCAGATAATGTTCCAGCTAGAGCTTCCCGGGTTTTTAGTTGACTTGACTTATAAGTCAACTCCAAGTATCCTCAAGCCAGTGATGCACCAGACTGAATGGCTGTCATAAAAACCCATCACGTTTTCAGGGTGAGGGCTGCCAGATTTAAATAGTTAAGGGTAATTCTTCCCAAGGCTTCTTTACACCGTTGTAGCCACCTGCTCTACTGTGTAGAACTGAGGTAATTAATAAGAGGCGTTAACACGTCTTATACCACAGGGAGAGAGGCAAGACTGAAGTGTGCCGAATAGCTGTAACGGGGGAACAGTCACTGTTGAGTCTCTCGCTTTCCCACCCAGCGTGTGTGATCATTTCTGCAAGACGAAATACAGAGTGAGCTCACACTCGCAGGTGACTTCAGTGGTTTTTAATTGCGTGGAACTTGAAATATGCATTTGGCTACGTGGCATGTCCAATCCACAGAACCTTAAACAGAGCCGAGGAAGAGTGATGGGAAATCAGAAGGCGGGGTTCTGAAGGCAGAGAAAGCTGGCTGAGCCAGGAGGTATTATTGCCCCCCGGGTGACCCCCTGAGGGCAGAAGGAGAACAGAAGGTCAACCACCTGACCTAGAGGGAGTCCTTTCACTTGCAGGGGGTATGGATGTGGGAAAAGTGACAGTTTGGGGCGGTGAGAATGTAGGGACAAGCTAAGGAGAGTGCTTCATTATGCAAAGCACAGTGGAAAATGATGTGTGGAGGAAGTGGGTTTTCGGGTCCCAGGCCTAAGAGCAGGAACAGTGAGATACTGAGGGACCCTTAGGGAAGGAGAATGGTGAGTGGGAATTAGCGTGCAGTTAAAGGGGTAGCAACTAAAGAAGGATGGAAATGTCCTTTATTAGTGAGACTTGTGTCTCTGTAAATTGGAATGAAACGTCCACTGGACAGAGAAAGAATAAAGAGCAGAACGGATCGTCTGTCTCAGTGGGATAAAAGATATCATCAGAGTGTTCCCTTCTAATGGGTTCCATCTCCATTGCCGGATCTACGTCTTACATCATTAAAAATAAGTAACAGAAAAATGTCTTCTTAAATGACACATTATTTCACTTTAATCTTGACATCTGAATCTCATTCCCACTTATTTTCCTGCACTTGTTGACAAGTCATTAAAAAAAAAAAAAGGTATGGCGCTCAATATTCTCAATATTGCCTGTCATCTAAGAGACTTGTATATCTTCAGTAAAAAGTTGATGAATTAACATTACCTTAAAAGAAGGGCGGGGGGTGGGGTGGGCTAGAAAGCTATGAGCTGCCCTGCATCTATTCACCAGCTCTTTAGCCATTCTTAGAAACAAAATAGGAAGGAGAGAAATCACCTGAAGAACACTGGAGAGCCAGAACGTAGAAATGAGCATCCACAAGTCTAATTCATCCACCATGTGTATGCTGCCAAAAGATAATATTTTCATCTGTGAATTCCATGGTAAACACAATAATTTAATTACGCTGAGTAGACATTGGCAAGCGCAGCTAATGGACTTTGCAGTTACCATTTTTTAAGATACAGAATCTCTTTTCCTTGATCGCTTGCTTTGATATTATTTCTAAATACCATCTAATATCCTGTTATGGATTTTTTTTTTTTTAGTAGACTGGTTAACAAAATGTCACCAATCCACGAGAGCTGGCAGGAAGTCAATGACACCATCACAGGAGTGCTGGCATGTTCATAATCATCACGGTGGCTCTCATATGCATTAGCAGTTTTCTTCTGTACCTCAAAAGAAATGAGCAGCCGTCCCCTCAGAGGTACCAGCCGAAGAGTGGCCAGCTGGATGTCAGGACATTGTGCTCATTTAGAGTTCTCAGGATGCAGAAACCATGCCCCAGACAGAGAATAATTATACTTTTACAGCTGTGATCCCAGACGAACAATCATAAGGCACATATAGTAATTCCAAACAAAATTTAGTACTAAAATAAACATTCCCCTTGCACTATTTAAAAACCTGGGGTAGAGTTATTAGGAAAGCAAGCAATGCATCCACACCATCTATAAGAACTATTTGGCCTGTAACTTCTTGGGGAATAATACTGTTTTGTTTTGTTTTTCCTCCTGACTAGTCTGGGGTTATGTTTATTTCCCTAGGGAAGAAACTTTTTAAAAAAAAAAAAATTTAACATAGGAATATTACTAGCAGGAGAAGGCCCCTGATTTACCTACCATTTGCCTCTTAACTATAGATGCCAAACTAACCTTCCATAGTTGAAACAGGCAGAGAGAAAGACGACAGACAGACAGACAGAGATAGAGAGACAGAGACAGAACCAGACAGAGATAGAGAGCAACATGTGTAAGAATTAGTACATCGTTTTTAAGCCACTTATTTGCGAAGAAAATAAAGTCACACACTGAAGTGATGCAGTAATAAGCAATTAGCCAATGAATCCACAGTAGAATTTACCTTCTAAAACTGAAGTGTGGTTTTACTGAGTTGGAGAGCACTACATTTTCAAAGAATTCTATGTAAGCCTCGAGGCACAACGTTCTACATTTTTGTCTTAGCCATTTACATATTTTGTTTTGCATGGAAATTGAATTCTTTTATGTCACCCTCCAAGATGGCTTGAAAATGTCACCTGCTAAATCAATTGATTTCAGACTTCAAGTAAACATCAGCAAATGAGAATATTCGTAAAGCATTGCCAAAGGATTGCCTAAATTCCCAGCTCTCATTTCAGGAATTTGCTAATATGGTATTGATCAATCTACAATTCCCAGATTAAGAAGAAGTGATAGGAATATTGGATGAAAAAAAAATGCCACCCAAGCCAGAAAGATAAATCGTTTGGGTTGTCTTTTTGCAAGTTTGAGGTCACGATTCATTCATCTTGTTTCTTTGCTCTATCCCTTTAGTGGCTTCAATTGCAGGATTAAATATTGAATGGTGGCAGATCATTCAATATATAGGCTCTCATAGTTCGGTATTAGAGGGCCTCTCCTGCTGAAAACGGAGCTGTGTGCACACAGAATGCCAAAGATAATCGTGCTGATGATCTAGTCTGTGAGATTAATCCCCCAGCAATATTATCAGACAATTCTTAACACATTGATTTTGTCCCTGATATGACACTTCTGAAACAAATGGCTGTACTAAGCATTTCAAAAGTGACGTGGAGCTTCCTGTACAAGCCTGGCTCCTTTGGAAAATTAACCCGTTAATGGAGATTAGCCTGGAGAAGTTGGAGCTCAGTTTCCTAACACACCAAATCATCCCCCAAATAAAAATAAAATGTAAACGATCCAAAAGACTTTGGGGGAGCATTAATTACTAGAGGATTATAAAATTTAAAAGAATGACTCTGGGTGAAATTCCGTCCTCGTGGCTAACTGGGAAGAATGAAAACACCCAATTAATATGCTGCTTGGTAAGCATAATTATAACAGAGATGCTCGTGCCTCCCTGCTAGCCTGAGCTATTATGTTGGAAATTCTTGAATTTTTCTTCTGTTCATGCATTTGCGGGTTACTTCCATACTAAATGGGTTAAAATGAATACATTAGAGTTTTTTTTTTAATGCATTATTTAGTCAAGAGGCCCAAGAGGCTTAAAAGGATTAATGGATATACTTTTTAAAAATAAAAATGTTTTATTTATAAAACATAAAAATTAAAGTTTGACAAGGACCAAGAGGTCACTCTGTCTCCCCTTCTTTTTGCCTGTGTAGAATTATTTTATTTTCCATTCGTCAGGATGTTCTGAAAGGCCCCTGGCGATCGTTTTTCACTTCTTTCTGAGTTGCTAGATTCCGGCCTTTCTTCAAGGTAAAATTGTTTGGGGAGGGTGCTAAAGGGGAGGGGAAGATTTTACCTAAAGTTTCCTATTCTTAGAAGCAAACCCATTAATTCTCCACAGATGGTTATTTGAAATCATTATAATAATTCCCTCTTCTACTGCAAACATTGGTCATAGTTCATCTCCCCCCCACCCCCTGCAATGTAAGCACATTTGGATTTCTCTCATTTTTCCCATCAGTCACTCAATCCATTCTTTTCATCACCTGGATTTGTCTCTGGCTCCCTTCCAGCAAGCGCACAGTGTTGTGGAGTGTGGGGGTCCACGGTGAGTCTCCATGTGGCGACGATGAAGTCTCACATGTCTAGACACGGCATGGGGGAATGGCTTTTGGAGACAGACGGCCCTGAGTTTTAATCCTACACCTTCTATATATAATGATGAGCCTTTCATCTATGCATTAACCACCCCTCCCTATCTCTCAGTTGCTTTATTGATAAAAGGAAAGGGAGCCAACAATATCTACTATGTAGGATAATTGTGGGTCTTAAATAAACAGTAATCATTGATAGAAGATAAACCAGCAAAAATAGCTATTACTATCATAAGGTACTTTTTATTACATTTTGCATATAATTTGTGTGTGTGTGTGTGTGTGTGTGTGTGTGTGTGTGTGTGTGTATGGAGGGACGCACACCCAGGCCATATGCTCTTGCATGTGAAATTCAGAGGACAACTTGCAGGGGCTACTCCACTCTGCATCCATCATGTATGTCCCTGGGACTGAACCCAGGCCATCAGGCTTAATGGCAAATGCCTTTGCCTGCTAACCCACCTCACAAGCCTTTGAAGTCCATTTCTTAATAGACATGATATGCATTATTTGAAAACTGCTGATTGTCATATTTGATAAATAAGGCTCTGAATGTATCTACAACGTCTTTATAAAATTATTATCTTATTTTATGTGTAGTGTTCTGAGTGCTTGCCGTGTGCCAGAGGCCGTGAGAAGTAGTGTGCATTTTATGTCTGCTCTCTCGAGGAGCTCTGTGAGCCCAGAGAAAGTTGGAAAAGGCCTTGTCTGGGAACCCACAGAAACAAAGACTTGGAAACCGCTTTTCAAATATGGCTAGTCCTCTCAAAGTTGGCTCTCCAAACCTGTAATTCTCCTGCTGCAGTGAGGCCCGTGAAGGCAGACTGCTGGCCCTGTCACAGGTATCTGCTTCTGTGGGTCTTGGATGGGGCCTTGGAGTCACTGGTTCATGTACTGCCAGTCTGGGCACCGCAGCGGAGAAGCGTGGCTTCGAATTGCTCGGTTCTGTGCCCTGGGTTTGTAAGCTGATCGTTATCCAGAGCAGCTAAGTCGAGCCTGACTCTGATGTCATGGAGTCTCTCTCTACGAGGCATGATCAGCACGACAGGATTTACTTTTCTGTTTTAAGAACGCCTGGAATGCAGCACCAGAAAGGGACTTGGAACCTAGAGAAATCAGTGTGCCGGACGGCCTTATGAAAACAGAAATCTGAGTAAAGAGGGTCTGGTGACTATGACTCTGTGTCTAAGAGCGAAACAAAGACCCATTGACAATTAAATAGGACCACAGGGTGGACCTCCCTGTTGTGGAGGGTGCTGGGTGCTGAATCCCTGAGATATTAAACATGAGCACACGATGCTTGCTTTGCTAACATACATCCAGACCTGGCACTGTGGGTGGCTGTGCATGTGGGCTGTGCCTGTATCTTGGAGGGGACCCGAACTGGGAAACTGGGGAGCATTGATGATCACAAACTTTCCCTCCTGAGGTGACTGGTTAGTAAACAGTCCCAGCTCTTGTCTATTTGCCTATGTGTTCTTCTTTCTCACCCTCAATGATGCTACTACAGAAATTGAGCGTTGGTTGACCAACTACCTAATTTGTATTAACTAACTTAAGTACAATTGAGTAGAAATATGTTACTGTGTCATAAGTAGCTCTTTCTAACTCTCTATGCTGGACTTCTAAGGACAAGCCACATGCAGATAGGAGTTAAGGGAAGCTGCCTTCATGTTTAATCGCTGAAGACTGGACATGTGATTACCAAACGAAGAGAAAGCTGGAGGGAAGGGAACAGATCACATTTTCAGATTGACTTCACTGATAGCCAGTTGGCCAACCAGATCCTGCAGTGGGAACCGCAATGAAGGGAAGCTTCATTCATGTGTGGATAAAAAGAAGTCACTACACTCATATCACAAAGCATTCGATAAGGATCTTTTTGAATCGGACAACACCAGGAACCCTTTGCAGAAGAAGTCAGCGAACTTGACCTATCATTTGGGACTTAGAGTAGGCGATTGCCCACTCTTCAGTTCAATTCAGTTCTAGCCATTCAGTTCACTCCCCACAGTCCAGGGAACATTGATTACCTATTTATGTTTTACGCTGTGCACAGTCTTGAACTTGGGCTTGTGATATTGAAGTACAGTCTTCTGCAGGCTACTGAGCTAACCTGTGCACTGTAGGAAGAACATTTTAGTGTTACGATTCATTGACTTTATGCTTTGGAATTATTACATACAGTCTGTTAGTGAAGTGGTATCTAAATGAATTAGATCTCAACTGCCCAATTGACACCCTAGTTAAAACACTGTTAGGATAAAGATTCTTAGGAAAATATTTTGGATTGGAAGGAATGGAGACACTGTTTTAGAATTGTTAAGTGGTAGCCTTTTCATCTTTCAAACAGCCAATAACTTGTTTCATTATAGAAAGACTTCCCATCTGAATTTTGGGACTCTTAACCACTTCCTTACAGTGAGGGTGACTGGGCAGGGTCAATATTGATTCCCACTGAATCAACACACGCTACAAAGGTCTCTAGTACATGTTGTAACTGGTATAATTGGTTGACAAGTAAAGTTTTTGCACATGAAAATCAGCTATCGGTATTCTTTGCGGCTCTGATGAGTGATATTTCACCTACTGGAGGAGAAAGAATTCTTCCGATCCCGCTTTCTTCGCGAGACGAAGAGAAAGCAGGACTTCCCTGTTAATCTTTGCATTATGGCATGGCCCATTTGAGCTGTACAGTGTGCTCCTTGCTCAGCTTCTCCTGTAGCCCTCCTAGAAGATGGAAAATGGATCTCAAACTGCTGTGCAGTAAGACCGGTTCTTGCCTGCCAGAGTTCAGCGTTCTACACAACATGCTATTGTTGGGAGAGTGGCGTTTATGGAGAGTAGATTCCTGGCACAGTGCCCTCTGACCTGCCTACAGTAAAAGGGTCTCCAGATAGAGATGGCCGGATTTGCTCCTACTGTAAATATTTCTGCATTTGTAGCGTGATGGTAGTGACGTTTATGAATTAACCAGCATTCCCCTTTGCTGTATTAGAAATTGGGCTTTAGCTTCCAAGACCACGTTACCTATTTTGCTTTGGTGTCTTGAGAGAAGGGGAGACAGCTGTTAAGATATTGAAAATATTTCCTTTTATTTTCTGTCTCCATTTTTTTGTTATACATTAGAGACCTTATGTAATGTTTAATGTTTCAATTTGCTATATGCATTTTCAGTTTTAGGATTTGTCATCCTGTTCCAATTTAATGAAAGCTTATTTGGCTATGGTTTTCATTGGAAAGCAGAACACACATACGACTTTCAGCAATAATATATATTTTTCCTTGTCTTTGGATTTGAACAGCCTTCTAAAATTTTCTGTACTGAAATTCTGGCAGGGTTCTTCCTTCAACATTTGGCGGAGGGTTTGGAATGTTTTAAACATTTGAAGGGACTGGGATCAATTACTGTAACCTAAAATGGATAACCTTTAAGACACAGAGCTCATGTTTTTCCTAATCATCTCATTACATGACATTTTTCTGTTTGTATATCGATAAAACACTGTGTGTTGGCTAAATAAGGCTCATTTCATTTATTTCCAAGTGGTGTTGACATTGTAAAACTAGCATATTACATAGAACATTAGAGTTATTTTTAAGGCATAACATCTTTGTGAATTAAAAAAATATAAAATTCAGAAGATGGATAAACACGTAACAATCTACGAGTCTAACAAAGTATAATAAATAGCAGAAGCACGTATTTCAAATGTATCTTTAAAAGATTCACAATGCAAACAGTTTTAAAGCTATTTTTCTAATTATGGAAGCTCTGAGGTTTCTTACTGATGCTCACTGGTGTTATTTCATTAGTGAAAGACCCCCACCCCAATATAAAATACCATGTTCCTCAGAGACATGTTTACTTAGAAGGGGTCATGTAGTAATATCCTGGTGTTTTTTTATTTATCAAGTTAATAAAGGACTCATATTACACTCTCAGGGAAGAAAAAAGCCAGACATTACCAACTTCAAGATCTTACTTGATAAATATAAATGTGGATCAACCCTCTGCTGACAGTAGTCAGTGGATATGACCCATGATGGGCAGATGGCTGTCGTGATGGTGAGAAATATTACAGACAGAACATTCCTGTGCCCGCTCCATGGACACAAAATACAATAGCAGAGTCATCTCTCAGCTCAGATTTTTTTCTTGATGATAGAGATGAACGTATAAGCACATTATTCTAGAGTTTCTCAGAGACCTTAGTTTTTCCTGAATGAGAAAGTTATTTGTAAATTTGCTACCTTCTTTCATTATTTTTCCCATGGACTCTGGTTGCTCTATGTAATTTCATGTTGTCATATATTCTTGGAAAAAATAGATAGTAGCTGTCTGGTTTTCATGTCCTAATTATTTGGTTATCATTTCCTTTGTGGAGTGAACTATGTTTGGTGAATAACGAACTTAGAGGAAAATTGAAATCGTTCTGTATAATGTAAGTGAAGACATACATGAGGCCAGAAGTCTACTTGCTCACTTTGTCCTAAATGACTTTTGATAGAAGGCCAAACTTCATACCCGATGTGTGGTGTTTTATAATAATTATATGGTGCACGTTTCAATCATTCTCTGCTGAGACCACTCAGCACATGTTTTATCAAAATGGTTTTCTTCAGGGCCACAGATGAGTACGGATGTTAAGGAGAGAATGAGTCAGGTTTTATTATCTCATAATGTGAATTTCTCTTGTATTTATCTGTTATTCGTTGTCATAAACTTAAAGGTTTCTTTAATGACTTGAGCAGAAGAGCATTCAACGTTCTTACATTTTGAAGAAGAATACTTTCAAGCGCTCACTTAACCGTTTTATACTTCCTCCTTTCTCTGCTCTCTTAACCACTTAGCTCCATATGCAGAAGCAACCTTACATGCAAGGGACAGAGGAAAGGGCTGACAGGACCCAAATCCACCATTCCACCTTGAGATCACTTTGTCTATGTACCAACCCACTCTACTCACCAACTTCCTCTCTGTGCTAGACAGGAATTACAGGTATCTGGTCACAAAGGCAAAAGGTCAGAGGCCATAAGTGGAGGAGTTGCCAGAACCGTGTGACAGTGCAGAACCGTTCCCCGTCCACCTGTTGGCATAATCAGTGTACATGAGAGACAATGTGAAAGCTGTTCCTAGTTCAGGGCATGGGCTCACGTCTAACTCTGAACTCAGAACCGCCCCCGTCATTCTCTTTTGGGGCGTGTGAAAACACACAGATCCCTTACTATGCTCTCCTTGATTATTTCATCCAAAAGAAATGACCTTCACTACTTCTGATTTAATGGACAAGATGCCAGGCTTGTGGATATGTGTACCTCCTCGATGATGTTTTTCCTTTGCTCTGTGTAGAACCCAAGACATGGTGCTGATCCACCAGTTCCTGAGCTACATCTCAGGCCTTTCTTGTATAATTGTTCCACACGCCGCAGCCCTGTGGGCTGACGAGTGCTGTTACAGTAAAAACAAGGTCAGTGCAGCTTTTCAAAGCAGCGTGTGTTTTCACTGACGTCCGGGCAGTAGTCAGTTTTCTGAGCCAACGTAGACATAACCAGCCATCAAAATAAACATGTGCCCATCCGTGGTCCAACATAAATCAAAGTGTACAAAATGAAAATTTTCCACTGAGCTTAAAAGAAAATTTAATATCCTCCACCTCCTCTGTTGGAGAAGTAGAGAGCTGGTTCAGTTTTCATTGGAATTTTCATGTGGGTAAAACTTCCTGCTGGCTATGGTAGGCTAGGATTTTTCTTTTCCCACAATTATGCCCTAAACAAAGAGGTGAGAGGAATTATACTAATAATTTTGGTATATCTAAGGGGTGTTTCACGAGGCAACTCAAATTTTTGTGAGCTGCGTGATTCTTGAATATAACTTCAAAGACAGCAAAACCCTAAAATATTTTTTTTAAAAAACCTCACATTTTCTTTGTGGAAATTGTTGTTTCTCTGACAACTTTGATTTGAAGCTAAGAGAAAACACATACCTTTGATGGAAATATATTTTTGTCCCAAAGCTGATCTGCTGCTGATATTTTTCTTTCATCCCAATTCTATTATTTTTCTGGAGTTTCAGATTATTGCCCTAGTCTCACTTATATTTGGTTGCAAAGACTCGACACCAGAGTAGTCCGGAGCATTTCTGAAGCCCTGCTATTCAATATTCCTATCATTCAGACACCGGGTAGTAAAGACGACAGTTAGGTCAAGCGAAGTGTGCTTGAAGTCCTCGAGTTGATTGGTCAAGAATGAGACCTCTCCAGTAAGACAGAGGCCCAATGACTCTCTTTTCATGGTTCAAACAAACAGAGCATAAGGAATTGCTGTGGAATATAACGACAGTACAGCTGTAACAATATAAAGGTCTGTAATAAATAAAAGATCGTGCATCTGTTTTTGGAAGACCGCTCACCGCTGTCGCTTGTAACTTGCTGGGGGCTTGGATCGCTGCGTCGTAGCTGTGGGTGCAAATGCCAGAGTAGCGTCCGCTCTCATTACGTCTGGTCGGGAGGACTCTAGGTGCCGAGGGACACACACACTGTGTGGTGAGCAGGAGAGTGAAAGGGGGTTGGAACATTGGCTGAAATTAGGTTTGTTATCGATTCTTCTGCAGAGGAAGTTAGCTTCTCTCTGTTCCTTTGAACATAGTAGGGACTCTGTGTTAGATGGGCGCCTTCTTACTCTCTCAAAAGTTTGGTTTAAGAGGTGTGTTATGAGGAGTCCTTCCTCTCCCTCCCTCCCTCAGTCCCTCTCCCTCCCCCCCCTCCCCGCCATCTTCCCCTGCCCCATTTCTCTCTCTCTTTTCCTCCTTCCCTCCCTCCCTCCCTTGAGCTCCGTCCTTTCTCTTCTCCCTCCCTCCGTCTCGTCACTGTAGTTGAACCTTAGACCTTCTCGCACATGCCAAGCACACGTTCCACCTCTAACCCCAAGGATTATTTTCTTAATCAGCAGCGAGAATCTGGGCTTTGTATCATTGTGCCTCAGAATTTGCTATTTTGTTTTTTTCCAGTCACCATCAATTCAGTCTGATTTTAAAAAGACTCCTGACATCTTGCTTCTCCCTTTCTTCCAGTAGAAGACTAATCACCAGCTCTCCTTTATCCAGCACAGTTAGGTGTCATGAGTACTATTAAACATGAAATTCTTAACAGTTTTTCACCGAGAAACCTAAATGTGAACTGTCTATGAATGGGTAAAAGAGAGTACTCAATCTAACTCTTCCCCAAGGTCAGGAATATTATTTTGGAATATGAAAAACTACCCCTACAAAGGAAAGTAATTCATCACTTCAAAAAAAACAAATTTGGAGTTTTTAATAGCAGCCACGCTAACTCAGCCAGCCCTCTCAGCCATCCACAGAGCTTGCCAGAATCTGAAGCGAACATCACGATGTAACTCTTTTTATGGATCAAGTACAAATGAAGCTGACAGTGTGTGCCTAACCAGAGCGCCGCCGAGCACTGGAAGCTGAAGAGACAGTATTTCCACTCTCTCATGTTGACACGTCGCGTGTGCAGGCAGTACAGCTAGACTGATTAGAAATGTCAAGCCTTTGCTCTCGTGAATCACAGAGTTCCTCCATCTGAGATCTGCGTGGAGGGAGGCTCCAAACGGCAGCGTGAAAACGAAGCGTGTTCATTAATTAGCACATTCTGTTGTACTGTATTCAAACAGGACAACGCTTAGGAAACCCCGTCCGTGTAAGCTTAGGTTAGGCTTACACTGGGTGCTCTTTGTCATCAGCAGCCACCATGCCGACACTTTCCCGTGGACAGCCACTTTTTACCTCAGTGGAATGGGGCCTCTCGGAGCTTGGGAAACTTTTGTCCTCTGGTGCTGCTCTCACTGATACCAAACTGCCTTTTTCATGACTGTATTGACAAATCATACCTAGGACCTAGGACCTAGAACAGGTACTAAGCATTTAATTTCTTAGTGCTTCCAACCGGAAGGCTTCCTGGAGGCATTTCCCTGTCAGCTTCCAGCTGCCTTCCCGTAAGGTCAAAATCACTCCAGTCTTTATTGGAAAACCGTGGGCTCATCTCCCTCCTCTAATTGCCTTCACTGTCCTGAATGCCTCATATATTATGTTATACTAGAACATATTAATTATATTATATCATATTATATTTATTACATGCATGGTAAAGTGTAATGCTGGGGAGAGAGGGAGCCTAACCCACATCCTGACTTGATCTTTAACTTTTCTTTTGATGTTTTCCTTTGTGTGGTGATGAAAATCTATCTGAGATTGTGGATTTAAGAAGACTATGTGCAGGTCTTAGTTCCACAGGAAAGCACTCAGTAGCGTGTACAGGGTACTAAATATGATCCCTAGCGCTGCACACATATGGGAACACACACATGCGTGCACACACACACACATACACACACACACACAAATACTTATGTAGAAAGGGATAGATCACATTTATGGAAGTATGCTATATACTTAATGAGTTGACCAAGGACTGACAAATAGTCCCTGTCTTCCAAACCTCTATATACCAAAGAAATGGGGGGAAGGAAATGGAAGTTGGATTTATCGACCCATTTCACTCACGCAGATGTTCGTTGGGAACGTGTCATGGGTCGAGACAGGTGGAAATGCTGAGGGTGTCACAGTGAATAAAAACGCGTGGCCCTTGATCTGCGCCTGTAGTTGTGGACTCCAGACAGAGCCGAGCGTTTGATGAAAGGGGCATGAAAGGGTTAGACCAAGCCTTGAAGAGAGCAAAAGACTTGGTGAACATGTCAGAGCTGGAGAGCAACAATGGGCAGATTCGCTGGGGAGCGGCATAAAGTCCAGAGCAGAGGACCAGGAAGAAAGCCGGAGGCCTGGGCAAGACAAAGGCCCATCAGAGAGCAGGCCGGGGGCCGGGAGGCCTCCAGTGTGCAGACACACGTTGTCCCCAGAGGTGAGGTGCGGTGGAAGGTAGCGGCACAAGAGCAGCTGTGAGGGGATTGATCTGGCCTCGTGCAGGAGGAATTTGGACTGCATGAGACCTAGAAGCTTTGCCATGATCGAGGCATGGGTGAATGGAAGCTGTGGCTGTAACAGTCAGGGCTGGATATTAGAGTCAGAAGGTAACGTGTTTCGAGAGGCCAGCTAAAAGGCCCTGGTAACTGTTTAGAAACACAAAAGGAAAGAGAAGCAAAAGAGGTTTCTTATAAAGCCATAAGGACAATGATGGGAGAGCTGACTGTGGCAGGGGACCCAGGTGACGCTACCTGAAGAAGATGCATTTGGCTTTGTGTGCCAACGCGTGGGTGCCCAGTTATTTAGGTCTTTGCCTGGGTTGTAGCTCTGGAAAAGGCATCGTCCCCTCTCCTAACATTCAGATAAAATACGATTCTCCACCTTTGTTCTTGTAGTTGCCTCTGTCACATCTAGCGATCTAGAAAGTGTAGAACCAGGCCTGTGTGTGTGGCAGAGCATCCCAGAGGAGCCAAATCAAGTTTGAGTGCTAGATTCAGAGAGAACTTCTTGGGTGAATCTAGCCACATCCAGAAACCAACTGGACTCCTCACGATCTTTCACACGGGCCAGCATCCCAAGACATTCTCACAGAGACCATAGCTGAAGCTGCCCGCCATCATTATCTGTTCTCGGTTCTCCACCTATGAAACTTTTCGGGTTGGTAATACAGGTTATTTTACTCTTCGCGACCTATGGGATGTTTGAAAGGTTTCTTGCTATTATTTTCTGACCGTCAGGCTCCTTGTTAACTTCCTCAAGAATAGATGGCAATAGGAATGTCAAAGGTGGCATTCTGGTGTGAAAAAGGACATTTGTGGTCTGCGGGGATGGCTCGGTGAATAAAAGGCTTGTTGTATGAGACTGTGGCATGCGTTTGGATCTCTAGCATCCACATGAAGCTGCACACGGCATGTGCACCTGTAGCTTCAAGGCTGACAGAAACCAAAGGATTCTGGGGGCCCTGCTAGCTAGCCAGTCTGGCTGAAGTGGCAAGCTCACTGTGCGGTTAGAGGTCTTGTCTTTAAAAAGATGAATGGAGAGCAATAAAAGACGGTACCAACATCAACCTCTGGCTCCCACATGTGTCCACACTAGCAAGTGTGCCACGCAAACGTTTGTACACCATACACACACACACACACACACATGCACATACACACACATACACACACATGCACACACACACATACACACACACACATACACACACACACACAGTTTTTGTGCAAGTAGAGTTGTAAAACAAGTTTATTTTTTATTCCTCACTACCCACTGGCAAAATGGGCTGCAGCATTATGTAATTGATGACTGACATTGAATTCTTATCATATTCATGACAAATATTTGCCATCTTTAAGTTTAGGCTAACACAGGATGATGAAATGACCTTAATACAAACTAAAAATGGTGACTTTTTCATCCAGAATATTATTTGCTTTCACTCTGTTTCTATTGAGTAAAATTACTGGCAGTTATTTTGGGCGTGGGGGGACTTTCTGCCAATAGACTGTAAATAAGAGGGTTGACTGTGTGAGCTCTCTCTATTTGCATTACTGCATGGTTATCTGAGGCCACAGATCTCAACCCCCAACTCTAATGCACAGGCTTATAGCATAAAAACAAAACAACACTCAAAACAAAACAACACTCAAAAAGCAGAATAAAACAAAATCCCAATTTCTTCACACAAAATAGATTCAGAGAGATGAGAAAGAATCTTCATAAGAATGTATTTTATTTTATCCTTTACCTTTTGGTTGGATCCCATTGGGGTTGAATTTTAATATAGCCAAGATATACCCATTTAAAGATGAATAGCGATTCTCAGGGTCAGCTGCTTCATTTCACAGCAACTAAATTTATCAAAATATGTCAAAATAACATATTACAGGCAAGCGTGACCCTTGAAGCCTCTATAAAGAAAAAGCTGGTAGTAAGTAGTTCAAATCTTTTAAATAATGTCATTCTAACAAGAAAGGAAATGTCATGTTGTTTGTTACTTTTCATAACATTGTAACCAAATGACATTGGTGTTGGGACCCGGGACCTCAAGCATTTGTTGAGTGAATGAATGGATGGATTTTGTTGCCAACTGACCTTCAGGAAGAAGGAGGACCTGGGAAGGGAACATATTAAAGCTATAAAGAATGACTCTGAATTTTAAAAGTTGTAATAATGAAATTGACATTTGTTCAAAATATATTGCATCATTTAAGAAAGACATCCCGATAAATCATTAGCAAGCGACCTCGTTTTCTGGTACCCTGGCTGCTTCGTGCTGTCTTAAGATATCCATTCCTCATTCTCCAATCTTCCTTCTATTATTGTCAAAAGGTATATTAAAGACTAGGATGGGGATGCCAATGCATTGAAAATCTTTTTCACAGTTAGGAAGCATGTAAATGTGTGACATTCACCTTGATAGTCTTCTCTTGTGCATTATAGCAAAACCCTGCCTGTTTCTATAAACTCTCTCCTGAGTTCAAATACCTTCGACTTCCTTTTCAGACATTGCCTCATCTTTTACCCCACTTTTCTATCTTACTGTGAAAAACTTCCCATGGGAAAGCGTGAACGGGACCAGACCCCAACCCCCGGCATGCAGAAAGCAGATATGATAGCACAGTGGCAGTTTTCCTCTTCTGGACCTGTGGCTAGTAAATCATTGCGAAAGTAGAGATAAAAAAATAACAGTTATATGTAAACTTTCGATTCTTCTAAGTTCCGTGAAAGTGGCACCAATTCATTGCCTCTTCCTCCCAGAGGCCCTTTCCTCCAAATTCCTTAATAGATACTTCCTTCTGTGACAGTAAAACATAGATAAAATGCAGACAGAAATATAGGCTGTATTTGGGTAGCTTAGGGTACTTTTAAGCTCATTGACTGAAAAGTTAGGTTTCCCTAGAGAAAAGCCTTAGGTTCAACTGCAAACATTTATCTCAAAGGGTGAACTCAGAGAGTCGCATTCTTGAAAGGGAGAAGGAATTCTCAACAGGTCAACACTGGTAAAGGTGGGGTGGTTAGGAATTAGAGCTCGATACGGATGCCGGCTGTGGTTGGTTAATATCAAATAACACTTTGCCTCTTAAAACAGTTTGAGCCCATGAGTTGGCAAGGAGGGAAAAGACACTTGCTACCAAAGCTGGCAATGAGTTCAATACTCGGACCCCACATAATGGGAAAAAAAACAAACAAACAAACAAAAAACTACTACAAATGGTTCTCTGACCATGCTCCCCGCCACGATGACTAAGTGTAATTGTCTTTTTAATTTCTGTGCGTTTGGGTGTTTTTTCCTGCATGCATATCTGAAACTTGAAGGAGAGTCACGGTTATGCACTGCTGTGTGGATGCTGAGAGTCAAACCCTGGACCTCTGCAAGAGCAACCAGTGCTCTGAGCTGCTTAACTCTAGACCCAGAACGTTTGGAAGTAAATGTAACGTGATTGAAGAGTTTTAAAAACAATAGAGTCACCCTTTCTAATACACTGCTTACCAAAGTAAGAACCCTTGAGTTTCTTCTCATAATCCTCTTGGGAAGCAAAGAGTGACAGGGGACAGATTTTTTTATGTCTCTCGTTACCTTTTTTATTAGCACATGTTAATGACACATGGCAAGTTTCATTATGACATTTTCATACCGTGTATATATTTAGAGTGTATCTACCTCTGTGGTTGATATATTGTGCAACCCAATAAACTTATCTGGGGGTCAGAGAACAGAACAGCCACTATACTAAACATAGAGGTTAGGTAGTGGTAGCACATGCCTTTAATCCTAGCATTCCAGAGGCAGAGATCCATCCAGATCTCTGTGAGTTCACGGCCACACTGGAAACAGAGCCAGACATGGTGACACACCCTTTTAATCCCAGCACTTGATGTCTCATGTCTTGCTTGGGAAGGACACACGCCTTGAATCCCATGAAGTGATAACAGGAAGCAGAAAGGTATATAAGGCGCGAGGACCAGGAACTAGAGGTTTTTAAGCTTTTAGGCTTTTAGCAGCAGTTCAGCTGAGATCCATTTGGGTGAGGTTAGCTGTGGCTTGTTCTGCCTCTCTGATCTTTCAGAATTTACTCCAGTAGCTGGCACTGAGGGGTGTTTTTTGTTTTTTGTTTTTTTATTAATAAGATGGTTTAAGACTCGTGTTACATACCTCCAATCCCCTCAACTCCTGCTGTTCTCTCTTTCTCTTCCCATCTAGTTCCTCTTCTGTTTTCAACCACCTGACACACACACACACACACACACACACACACCATGTATATATTTACTCTGATGACACGGTGAGCTTTCCTGAGGACTGCTTGCTGGAAAGAGGGTGCCAGGTTATCTCGGGGTCACACGCACTCCGTGCCCGTGGTGACAGTGTTGAAGAAAATGTCTCTCTCCCTCCCTCAGCAACGATTAACTGCCTGTAGATCTTCAGAGAAAGGAACAGAGCGGCTTCATGAACCTCTCACCTCCTGCTTTGAATCCCACCCCGTAGATCCTGGGTGGGGGTAAAAGTTGGTGGGACTGCTCTGCACAAGATCCAGTTCTTCCATTCAGGGATGAAGCATCCTTGACATTCCACCTACATCCCTGCTCCGCCAGTGATATTCATGAGAGGCACTTACAGAAAGGTGGCCTGTGGGCCGCCTCCGCCCCTTTCTTCCCAGGCTAGCGGGTTGGGCACTGTACCGAGAAGTGAAACCTCAAGTGTGGTTGTTCTGAGGTCACAGCAGCAGGGGCGTGGGGGGGGGGCGGCGCGCGGGTTCCAGATAACCAGGGGCAGTTGAGGGTTCAGATAAACAAAGGCAAGCAGAGGTTTCCGATAACTGGAAATTGCTTCATCCTTGCCGTGGCTCTCTGACGAATGAGGTAAACACACCAAACACGAGAAGGAGAAGGTGAAGAGTAGGGCAAATAGTCGTGGCTCCCCGCAACTAACTGCCTTTCCCAGCGTGCGAAAGAGGACTTTCTAGAGACCGTTTCTGTCCAGGTTAGGGCCGTGCCAAATTGGTCCATCAAGACATCTTCAGTCGTACCTCTTGACCATAGAGGTGACTTTTCATCTAATGGGTTCCCTGGCCTCCCTCCGCTGTCATCTCTCAGAAGACACTTGGGTCCTTGAGAAGAGGAAGAAAAATGCAATTCTTCCGCTCTAACGCAGTGTCTGTGATCACACGCGGTCCCTGCTCTAGTCTAAGGTACAGGGAGCATATTTCCTTTCGTCCCAGCGGCCAAAACAGAGGCCCCCCTGGTCTCCTTTCGACTGTAATAGCCCCAGGAGCTTTGGCTCGGTTCTGTTCCCTGCTGGGAGCAGATCCAGGAGTGCGGCTGGATGTTCCACAATACAAATAACTGCGTCTCTTCCCGTGCGTGCAGGAGCGTTGGCTCCCATCATCCACTTCGGCTCACCTGAACTGGAGGAAAAGGACCCTGTCCCAGGCTTGTACTTACATGGGCCATTGGTCACATAGGCATGAAAAAAGGGAAAGATTGTTCGGCTGCTATGTTGAAATCTGCCCAGAAGACACCACCTTCATGAGAATATTCAGAGCAACAATAAACGGAGCATTTTCTTCAGTTATTGACCTACCCTGGAAAACATTCTATTACTGTAGGAACACAAAGGTCACATTCTATTTTAACTCCCTACAGTGTCTGAAAGCCATGGATGGTGGAAAAAATGTTAATAATGAAGCTAAAAATGATGGCATACTCGAGTGTATAATGACTAATTAAACAAGACTAATTTTCTCGTTGAAATGATAAAGTGAAGGGAAAAGACCTTTTCCCCTAGTGGCTGTGTGTGGTCCTGGCAGGCAGTTTGCGTACCTGAACACCAGGTATGGAGGAGGGCAGTCAGGATGAACAGGAGAAGCTGAACTTCGGGGCATGCAGAATTTCTCTTTGCAGGTCTTTACTAATGAGTGCCTCTGAGCTGGCAGGTCACCACTTCGATTTTTTTTTTACAAAGGTGCTTTCCTCATGTCAAGTAATTTTGTGACATTCCAGTGACCACATCCTCCACTGTACTGAGTGGCATTCACTCTTGGCCTTGAAGCTCTGTTAACAGGGCCGCCATATGAGAATTAAGGATTCGGGCTCACAGCAGAGAGCGAGTGCGAGCGAGCGAGAACTTGCCTAAAAAGAAGTCCCACTGGGTAAAAAAAAAAAAAAAAAAAAAAAAAATGCCACCGAAGCACCAGGGACCTGAGTTCAAGTTATCCAGACCCATGTGTGAGCCAGACATGTAACGGCAAGCATCTATAATCCCAGCCCTCCTACAGGGAGATGGGAGGTGGGGTGAGGCGGGGTGGGACATGGACAGACTCCTTGTAAGCTCACAGGCTAGCTAGCCCCGTATATACGGACTCCTTTGTTCCCTGAAACTCATTTTACCGGTTCCTGAGTGTGTGGGAAACAGGAAAGTGTCGTCGTTTCCCGTTTGCACTCTCTTCCTTGCTCATTGCTTTAGTGTGCTCATAAGGCTTCCTGAAGGCAAGAGTTTCAACACAGCCTTAGCCTGCTGTGTGTCCCAATCAGCTGTAGTGGCTTGATCCACGGACTTATCCCTAAGCCCTGCTCCAGTGGTCAAGAGCCTTTATCTAAATCCTGTCCCTCATAGCTTTCTTCACTCTTGAGCCTGGGGATGGCTTGTCAGTCACCAGGTAGGCACCGTTCCACGGATTACCCGAACATACGTTGCTGATAATAACTAACAAGATGACTATTTTTTCCACCCCCTTTCTGTGTAAGATGACTCACGGAAGGCTTTTGACTGAACGTGTTAACTTTCTTGTCTAAAGACGAAGCCCCAGACAATTGTTTTTTGGGGGGGTGTCTTGCTGTTTCCAGGTCTAAGAGGAAACACCTCAGACATCGTTAGAAACAGGGTTTTACAGTTCCAGGTCTATGGCTAGGCATTGGTTCTCAAAACTTGACATTGTAAAAGCAACAGCTAAAATGCAGTTGAAAATGCAAAATCCCCTGGAACCCTACTCTGGGAGGGAGTTCACGTATAGATGAGGCAGGAAAAAGAAACAAGAATGGATATATGTTTCCGGCCCTTCTGATCTACGTGCTCTGAGGACCTTGGTTAAGCTAACAGAAGGGAGGGCCTGGAATTCTCTCCTACATCGGCAGTGTTGAACATTCTCCTGGTAGGTAGGTGGATCTGTTCCGTTGTAGGTAGGAAAGCCTATCCTTTGTGAGTTCATCCTTTCAGCACACTCCCACCCACTCCTCTCCTTGTCTTCTTCGTTCTAACCACCACACAGTGACAGGCGAAACATAAGAAAAGGGAAAAAAAACTCAGTCTGTAATTCAAAACAAGATAAATATGTCAATGACTGAAAAATACCAAAATTACGGCAGTAAGGGACACTGAAGTGAGGAACTGTCAGACTCAGAGGAGGACATCTAGGGATATGGAAGACCCGGGATTTCTCATTCTCTTGCAGGATAATAAGAGCTCAACACCCCAGCCACCCCCATCCCCCAACACACCTGAGTATTCGGAGTCAGGTGAAAACACACAACACACACACACACATCTGCAGTCTTAGCACTCCCCAGGAGGCTGAGGCAGAAGGACCAATAGTTCAGTGGCATCATTAGCTATAAAGTGATGCCATAGGCTACATGAGTCTCTCACTCACACACACACACACACACACACACACACACACACACAGAAAGAGAGAGAGAGAGAGGGAGAGAGAATCACTGATTGCATCAGCTTTCTTGATGTTAGTTGTGGGTATATATGCTGCAATTGAGATTTGCATTCTCATTTTCTATTATTTATTTATTTATTTATTTATTTATTTATTTATTTATTTATTTATTTATTTATATTTTGAGATGGGGTCTCTCTGTATAACCTGGGCGGTCTTGGAACTCTCTATGTAAATCATGCTGACCTCAAACTCGCAGAGACCAGCTTGCCTCTGCCTTCTGAATCCTGGGATGAAAAACATGAGCCCTTTTTTTTTATTTTTTATTTTTAATTGTTGTGTGTTTCTGTGTGGATGGATGCATGTGCCTGAAGAGGCCAGAAGAGGGCGTCAGATACATTGGAGGTTGAGTTGCAGGCAGTTAGGAGCTGCCCCATGTGGGTACTGGGAACCGAACCAACTCAAGTCCTCTTGGAGAGCATTATGTGCTCTTAATAGCTGAGCCATCTTCCTCGGCCCACATTCTCAGTTTTCTGGTTTGTTGGGAAGATGAATCTGGTGCATATGAACTGGAAAGAACTGGTTACAGCTACGTATGTTTAATATCTGTAATGAGAGATTGTGAGGGCAGCAGAGAGAGAGAAAGAGATGGTTTGCAGAGGAACGACATCATCAGTTTCTCAGCAACCACATCAGGCATCTCACCACCGCCTGTCACTCCAGCTCCAGGGGACCAACATTCCTACTTGGGCCTTTTTGGGCACCGACATGTATGTGCTCATACACATACATGGGCACATAAATAAAAATAAAAGAACTCTTAAGAAAGAAGGAAATTATAAAAACAAAATAGAAAAGAAGCAAAAAAGAGTGGATGAAAAGAACCACTAATTTTTGACAAATGCATTCCTTAAGATAAAAAAAAAAAGATAGAAAAGAAAACCTCTGGGTTCAACATAGTTGGAGAAGTTAGCTACCTGAAAAGAGGGATTAAGAACTTGAAGCGGAAGAGAGCATAGGAAAGCAAAGAGATTAAATAAAACTGACAATAACTGGAAGACGTGGATGATCATCTATAAAATGCACCACAGATATAAAAAAAAAAAAACATACAAAATCTTGCCTCATGAGTTGTGCACAGAAGAGCAAAGCCAGCATTGTTGAAGGATACATAGTCATATCCCTATTTTTACTACCTAGTGCTGAGAATAGATCTCAGGGCTCTGCGCTTGCTAGGCAAGTGCTCTTCTCTGAGCAACACCCTCCAAAATGTCTAACCTGAGAGGAAATATATTTTAACTAACCTGAGAGGAAATATTCTTCTTATTGCACAGCTCAGAGATGTATTGTGGGGATGCTTAAAAGCTTTATTGTTTGCGTAATATATGAAAAAAAAAAACTTCAGAAACCATACACAAAGCACATCCATGGGGACCAAATTCATAGATGGAGAAGTTAAGTCACAGAGCAGATTATTAGCCTTGCTTTTAACTTTAAATCTTCGAGTACTGTGACTAAAGGAATAGAGCAAGATTCAACCGATTTCATCTGTGCCCCCTCGCTAGATTTCAGCCTTTGTTATTGTCTAAACCACGGCGTGCGTCTCCTGCTTTGAATGCTAATTGATGGCCTTCTGTTATTCTGCCCAGCGTTTGGAGATATCTTAATGTTGCATAAGCCTGAGGATTTCAGATGGACCTGAAATGGGCGAGAGGAAAGGTCAGCTTTGCCCTGCATCTTCCATGACGCTTTCTGACCGTGGTGATTTTCAAGCCGCCTGGCACATCTGAGTGCCTGGGCGTGTCATCATTCTGGCAACTGTGGTCTTTGATTCCAAAAGCGAACGTAACATTTCAAATGTCGGAAATGTGCTATAGATTTTTGGCAGTGGGAAAGAAGTCAGTTTGACTTTCATGTCTTTAAGAGATATATGATGTTATGACCAAAATTAGTACTCTGAAATGATTTTACTCTGAATTCGGAAAGAACGAATATACACCCACGATGGCGTATATACACATATGAACCTTTTGACTGGCAGCCAGGTCTGAATATTTCTTTTTACTAGAAATCAACTTTCATGTATTCATTTATTCACTTGGCATGATAAGAGAAACAGACAAGGAGGAAAAATGCATATGAAAATTTAAACTAATGTAATGTAAGGTTTTTTAGCACAGAGGAATCATTTACCTGTGTTTCTATATATGGCTAGTAGATAATCATATGTGAACAATGTAAGGATACCAATTGTGAGTGTATAGAGAAACAGAAAACCAAAAAGAAAAAAAAAATCAAGCCAAGTGGAGTGGAGAATCCCTTTAGTTTCAGCACTCCAGAGGCAGAGGCAAGCCATCTCAGTCTCTGTTAGTTCAAAGCCAGCCTGATCTACATGAAAAGTTCAGGGCCAGCACAGTGAGACCCTGTCTCAAAAAAGAAAAAGAAAAGAAAAGAAAGAAAAAAAAAGAATCCACTAGAATCCACTAGAATAAATTATTCTTTCTTAAAATTAAAAATAATCTCCTCGGAGTAAAAACTGACATTTAATATAGATCAGAATTGTTTTTTCTCCCTATTTAGATCTGCTTTGCTTCTGTTGTATTGTTTTTTGTTTTCCCCTTATATGGGTTAGTTCTACCAAGCCATTTTAGTCATTTAAAAGGAGGGTTTGGCACACATGTCATCCTGAGACAAGTTATAATAAATCCAATCCCCTCACCTCCCCAACATACCATATGCTAAATTAATTAAAAATAAAACTTTTAAGTGCACTTCTAGAAGTACCAAGAAATTATCTCAGCTAAAAAGCACCTGGAGCCCTTGCTGGAGAATCCCCATGGTTAGCCGCTATAATATTTGTGAAAATTTGAATAATATAGGAAACGGGAAGTCTTAATTCACATCCCAAGAGCGGTGGCTCCCCCCTCCCAGGTGTCTCCATTCAAATACCCATAATGCATTTTATTTTCAACAGCTGCCTAATATGTTATTCAAGTTAAAGTATGGCTGAGCCCTGTCATAGAAAACCTGTGGAGACATCAAGGAATGTGATATTTCTGCCCAGCTGCAAAAATGGTGACCCTGTAGAAAAAAAAAAAAGAGTGAGCATAATAAAACAAGGAGACAGTGAAGGTATTAATCTTTTTCTTTCCTGTGTTTTCCCTCTCATATTACTTTCTTTAAAAAAAAAAAAAGCACTAATAGAACTCTAACCTTTAAAAGTTCTTGGAGTCAAGTGATTTTTCATAATCAGGCTGTCTTGTGATTGTTTTTATTTCAGTTTAACATTTCTTTTGATTCACGCCATTTTTTTTTTCAAGGTTCTTATGAGGTTGGAGTTTTTTTTTTCCCCTGAGTTCAGTTGAGGTTAAATAACTGTGATTTAAATAAGGTCACTGACTATATGCATGCGACCCAGTCAAGATTACTCTTAAGGTCATGACTGACTTCTCAGAATGAATACAGCAAAGTTAATCCTCCACAGAAATTTCCTGTAGAGTCATAGATGTGTTTCTACAACCAGGAAAAGCCCTGTTAACAACGTGAAAAGATCCCATTGATCAAAATACACCAAGCCTGTGAAAGTTCTTTTTAGAATTAACCATCTTACAGTAATAGGTAGGCTACAGTGCTGTTGGTATCAGTAACGTGATTTGATCAACATTTTGTCATTTAGCATATCTCTGATGTCAGTGACAAAGTCCTAAACAGAGAGAGTGAGATTCAGTTTCCAGAATGGAGTGCTAAAACAGAAAAAAATGGTAGTCAGTAAATCCTCAATGGTTTCGTTAATAATCCACAGTATATAACATTTTCTGGTTCATTTGTTTCTCAATAGTCAAATACAAATTTTAAAATAAGGTGTTTAATTATTGTAGTGTGGTGAGCATTGTGTCCCTAAGCTGTATAATATTTATCTTTGTATTGTTTTGTAGTTGACATGAACTTGTAAGACAATAATAGACAAAGCATTCATCAAATACAGTTTCTTAGGAAGTAGTGGTGATGTATACCTTTAATCCTAGCACTCTAGAAGTAAAGGCAGGTAGATCTTTATGAGTTCAAGGGCACCCTGGTCTATATAACTAGATGCAGGTCAGCCAGGGCTACACAGCTACATAGTGAGTCTCTCTCTCTTTGATATATATGGCATATATAGAGATATATACATATGTGTATATATACATGCTAAATAGCATTTTTTAGTAAAAACTAAAATTCACTTGGAGAGAAGAAATTGTTACACTGTTGTCCACAATGGTCAAGAAACAAAGAAAAAAGAGATGTTAGAACAAAAAAAAAATGAGGTAAGCTTTATTTTCCTACATGGCAGATCCATTTTCATATTGTATTTGAGGGAACAGTTAAAAATCACTGTCTAGGAGAAAGCCAAAGGAAAAGCCAGGAAGTCAATCATTTTGATGTTAATGTTGTCTTTATGTGTTTTAACACAGTTCTTTGGAAATGTAGATGATTGGGGATAATTTTTGTTTTATATGAGTATCTGATATCTGTATATCTCCCTAAAACTAAGATTTACATTTCAAACATTGCATATATTCCTGAAGATTTGCATGTACATGGTTTTTTAATATTCCTAATTTGGGGGGGAAGGACTATAATTTTGCCCTAAATTGTAATAAAGAATGAATCATGATATTATTATTTGCAAACATTTATCCGTGCAGGTGCTCACATAAAAGTGAAAGCGTATTTTAAGATTTGCCTTGGGAACGTGCTTTTGAAAATATTGGTGAGAAAAAAGCAGGCCAAAAAGGCAGGGAAACATTTCAGTCCTAATATATTACGTGTCGGGATTGCTGCAGACTAGGAAGTTGGAATGAAAAGTGAGCAACCAAACCAAAGCTGCATTTGGTAAAATTACACTTTCCAGTGAGGTTCTCAGGTCATAGGGGATGGAAGCCGGTCTCCAGGAAGTATCATTGACTTCACTACATAACCTGTAGCATTCTTCGCTTATTTGGAAAATTAGTTTCTGGGAATGACAGACTGTCATTCCCAAACCCCAGTGATTGTTGGGACTAAGGATTGTGTTCTTCAGTCTTCCAGTGTTGGGGACCATGGAGAGTCTGGAACTGAGGACATTAGGATGTCGAGGATGGAAACTGGACGTAGATCCTCAGAGTATGATATGACCTGCCATTCTGACAGTCTTTACATCTACTTCACATTCTGTCCTTAGAGGTATTCCTGAAAAACAGCTGCAAACAGAGAGTCACTGAAATTAAGGCTTGGAAAATTTGAAAAGGTCTTCCAATCAAGGCTGACAGTTCTCAGTCCCCAAATCCTTTAGTGTAAAGGTTTATTTGTTGCTTTATGTGTATAGGTGTTTTGCTGCTGTGTAGTGTTTTTCTGGTTCAGAGCCTGGAAGAATGTTGATTCCCTAGACCTGGAGATGCAGATGGCTGTGAGCTGCCTTGTGGGTGCTAGGAATCCATGTGGGTTCTCTGGAAGAGCAGCCAGTGCTCTTAACTGCTAAGCTATCTCATTTCTCAGCCCCAAAGATATTTGGGTCTTGTGTTTGTTTGGTTTTGTTGTTGTTTTTCCCTCCCTGAGACAGGGCCACTCTATGTAACTCTGGCAGGCCCAGAACTCACTATGTAGACCAGGATGGGCCGGAATCCCCAGAGAGCCATGCATGTGTCCCTGTCTCCCAAGTGCTGGCATTAAAAGTGTGCAGCACCATTCCTGGCTCCAAAGACCTTCTATATATGAAATGATTCTGTATTTTTATTATGAACAATAGTCATTAGCGATAGTAAATACTTGCTGGGCCTATCCTGTGGTCTCTATGATATAGTTTGTTATGCATGACCTTAACATTTACACAAGCCCGTGAAGAAGCTGTGGTTTCTGTTAGTGAGAAATCTGAGGTAAAGATGCTGAGCGATAGAAACGGAGTCTGCGTAAGTCTGCCTGATGGTGACAGTCTTGCCGTCCCATGTGGTCTGCCGCTGCCCACGTTGATTAGATTCCTAATTCTCATGAATGTAATTTGGTGTTTCAGAGATGATACTTATTCCACTATTGTACGAATTATATGATAAATGAAAACTTAATTTAACCTATGTCTCAGTTAGGGTTTTTATTGCTGTGAAAAGACACCATGACCACAGCAACTCTTTCAAAGAAACATTTAATTGTGGTGCTGGCTTGCTCATAGTTTCAGAGATTCAATCCTTTGTCATCATGATGGGATACATGGTGGCATGCATGCAGACGTGGTGCTGAAGTAGTAACTGAGAGTCTTTCAGGCAACAGGAAGTCGACTGAGACACTGGGCAGTATCCTGAGCATAGGAAACCACAAAGCCTGCCCCCACAGTGACACACTTCCTTCACCAAGGCCACACCCACTCCAACAAAACTACACTTCCTGATAGTGCCACTCCCTATGAGATTATGGGAGCCAATTACATTCAAATTACCACAACCTATTTGTCCAAAAAAATTAGTAGCGAGCTTCATTTGAAATGGCTCAGACCCTATCCCTTAGATTGTTTCATGATTGGCCCTAGTGGTCCATAGAAAGTCATTCATTATGTACAGTTTATATATTTCATTGATGATTTCTTATCATCATAATATGGCCACTAATTTGAGAGGCATGGTGTCTGGGGAATTTCTGTGAAGTGAGTTTTGTCTAGATGCTTGTAGATTCTTTATCAAATTAAAAAAATAGAGCATTCCACTGTAAAACTCAGATAAGTCAGTTGAAAGAGATTGAGTTCAAAGCAGTTAAAGAGGAATTTTGTTTCAGCTGTAGCTGCTATGAGGGCAGAAACCTACGGGCAAGATTATAAACCATGAGCATTAATGTAAGGGTTGAAGAGTGGATTCATATCAAATTCTAGGTATATTCAGGTAATGACTGGCAAAAAGAGAAGCCGAGTTGGCCGTATTGTGGCAAATCAGTCAATTAATAGTGTAGAATTCTGTTTGGGATTTTTGTTTGTTTGTTTGTATAGATATGCTTTGAAAACCCTACTCAGTGTGGAGGAATGAGCAGTTTTCTTACACCCTACACTAAATCCTCCTGTTTGAAACCGTCTCCTTCCGCTATACATTCTCTTGGTGGGTACAAAATGATACTGATTCAAAGTGTGAGGGGAGAGTTGCATGCCAAGGAAGTAGATCCAGTTGTTCCAAAAATAAAAGGAACTCCACCACTGGACCTTTTTTTTCTCTCGTTTTTTTTTGTTTTTTGTTTTGTTTTTTAGACAGGGTTTCTCTGTGTAGCTTTGCCCCTTTCCTGGATCTCACTCTGTAGACCAGGCTGGCCTCGAACTCACAGAGATCCGCCCGGCTCTGCCTCCCAAGTGCTGGGATTAAAGGTGTGCACCACCACCGCCCGGGTCACCACTGGCCCTTCAGAGAGGAGGCTCTGATATACACCAACATGAGCAGCAAAGCAGCGTTTATTTAAACTAAGACTTCACCATTAGACTACTTAACATCAGAATTTCTCTGTGCTCTCTTCACCCACCCCTCCGTGTTCTCCCTGACAACCACAGTGATGAAGACGAGAGTTTATTGTCCCCAAAGTCATGGCTTCCCCGTGTGAATGGCTGCCTGGTGTCGTCTAAACTGGAGCACAGTGGGTATACTCAAGGCAAAGCACATTAGAGTCTTCCCCTAGATCAGAGGTCTCCCCTGTATTTCCTGCTGCACACGGGAGTTTGAAAAACAGACTAATTGTGTAATCTTATTTCCCGTTTGTCGTTGTATATACTCAGAATTTCCAAAGGAATATGGACAGGAAAGACGCCTGTTAGTAAACACTTAGCCTCTGGCCATGACTCTCTTCCTGCTTTGCATATCGAGAGCAAGGGGGAGTAAAAAGCGCTACGCAAGGAGAATCAAAGAAGACACAGATTTCTTCTTCTTCTCTCCTTTTCGTATGGACAGATCTGTCTTGTGCTTATTGGGAATTCTTTTAAAACTAAAGAAAAGAAAGTGAGCCGTGGAGAAAGAAGGACAAAAGAAAAGAAAACCGATCAAAGATCTTTCTAATCATCCAGGAGCAATCCATTCTTCATTTACAACTCAACTCATCTCTGCCATCTAGCTAGCTTCCTGCTGACCATGGCCTCTGGGCCACAGTGGTCCAGCAGAATCCCTACCTCCACCCCACCCCGTCCCACCCTTGTTCTGGCTGACGCTCATCTCACTGGATTACCATTGGTGGACCGTCAAGTGGGACTTGGGCCGCAACTCTGCTCCTCCATTGGACGATTGTCCCGGGAAATGAATCCCACTGTGGCTAGAGGGCGTTTACTGGTTTAACATAACAACGTCTTAAATGCTTCCGGTAAAGTACCTCTCCTTTCCAAGCTCCGTCTTCCTTTCTGTCTGCAAAAACTATTTGTAATGCAAATGTGCTCCTTTGTGACTGAAGACTTCGGAAGCCATGCACATTTTTATAATGTAATAGAGGGACTGTTTATCAATGGGTACTATACATTCCCTTTTTTTTTTTTTTTTTTTTAACATTCCTTTTGAAAGGAGGGTAAACTGTAGTATTAGCAGGTACTGAAGCCAGATAGGCAATGGGCTACAGTCCTTCAAAAAAAAGAAAAAAGTCCTTTGAAAATGGCATCAGGCAAGACATTTGCGTCTTTTGGAACCAGGCGCTCCAGTTCCGTGGTGACAGGGTAGGAATCGCGTGGCTGTGACCCCACGTCACTCTGACACCGCTGCTTCTGTTGTTGGCTCCCAGTAACCTCATCACCAAGTCCCCGCTGCCTTGAAAATTAATTATGATAAGAATTTCTTTTCACTTCAGACTGCTCAAGAATGCCTCACGTGCAAGGCTGCAAATTATGAAGTGTAAATTAGGGCATCACTGAGCAGGAAGGGTCCCAAGAAACCAATTTAAGAATTCTCTCCGGACTTAGTGGGGACCTGGAAATAGTCCGTTCGGGAGGAAGCACTTGAAATTAGAATCGACTTGTCATTCAATTTCATGGCATGGTGGGATCAGCCTTTGGGAGAGCATGTGCTAAATATACGTGGACCCAAAAAAAATTTTTTTTTTTATTTTAAAATTTTACTCCTGTTGTACAATTCTCAGAGCCTTATTTAAAAAAAAAAAAAAAATCCCTTGCAGTTGCCAGATATCTGTTAACTGAAGACTTAGAGCAGTTCAAGAAGGGGTATTGCTGTTGTAGCTCCCTTTACAGGGATGAAGAATGTGATGCCCAGGAAGTTCCAGAGGTGGAGGATGGGGTCATAGTGCAGGTAGTGGAGTCATTCTTCTTCGGGAACCTTGTCCCCAGCTTCAAAGTGATAACTGCCTCAGCGATTCGAGGTGATTTGAACTCTTTAGTATTAGAACAACAAAAGCGTAGCCAGCTAGAAGGCTTTAAAAGTGTCATCAGTAAAACTTCCTTAAAAAAAAAAAAAAAAAACAAAACCTGGCTTCCTCAGAGAAGACAGGGAATCCCAGGTGTCTTTGTTTCCAGGCCTTTCTAAGATCCTGGTGCAGGCATGAACTTGCTCCTGGTTTGCCTTCCATTGACCCCTGGGCCTTTGCTTTCTCCACTCTCCTTAGCCATTGGACAATTAGTTTTTTGGGTTTTTTTTTCTTTTTATCTCAACTGTTCTTCACAATCATTGCCTGCCCATTCTCGGTGTGTGCGCATGTGAGCATGAGTGTGCACATATATGTACAGGAGTGTGCATCTGTATATTTTTTCAAAAACATTCCTTAACTATCATCTAATTTTCAGAGTTCTGATTGCATTATACAGAGTATTTCCTCCCTAGGGATTTAGAAAGGGAGATGGGGCCAGGGGGAGAAAAGAAAATATTGGTCACCCTGACACATCTTTAAAGCATTTTCTTCCAGATCACCTTATATTTGTACAAGTTAAGGTTGAATCCCAAATATCTCTGGATATATGAAATCCACATTATGAAAGTTTTCACAGCTGTAGACGATCTAGGCACTTTATTCTTTGGGGCTGTTCTGTAATGTACTGTGTTATGGACACAGTGTTTTGAGAACTCATGTTTACTTCCATTTCTTAAAAAGGTGTCAAGAAACCCAGGAACACAGGAATACACGCCAGAGGCCAGAAAGTTATAAGACAAAAATACCAATATGAAATACTGTTGTTTTCTAAAGTACACAACAAAGCTCCGTATATTAATATCTTCAAACTCCAAGATGGCCAATTTATTTTTAAAACAAGAAGCACCTGCTTATTATCAACTGTAACAATAACACATTTAATTTTGAGAGAATCTTTTTGGCAGCTGATAAAATTTCAAAGTTTAAAATAGTTTTAATGTCTTCTAATAAGCGTCGTATAAGGCACAGGAGATATATTAGAATGTTTCTTAGCTTTCTGTTAAGCTCAGTGACATTGAACTCATGCTTTTTAGTACCCTTTGCTGTTATTCTAGCATATCATAATTAATGAAAAAAAGAAAGATAAAAGCACAGTTGTTTTATCTTACTATGTTCTCAATTCAAGGGAAAAAATTAAGGCAAGATTACCAGAGATTTGTGAGCACAATATATTTTTGGAAAATCAGATTTCACTTGAAATAGTACATGAGAGTAAAATAAAATGAATGACAATACGTGTACAGGTAAACGAGCTAAGAATAGTTGTTCAGTTGACTGGGCTTGTATAAGTGTGTGTGTGTGTGTAAATATACATGTATCTACATATACATAGATACGTACACATATATGGCTGTTGTCACGTGATGAGTGCGTATAATTAAATTATTTTAATTGTAAAAAAAGTTTTAAAGGAGCATTAGAAGTGATCACTCAACCTGAAGCTCTCCTCAGAAAAGGGAAAATACTGGAAAATATAGACATGTGAAATGTTCACATCAGTTTGAAAGCAGGAAAACACCTTGATTAACTTTGTCTTATAATCTGTGTTTCCATCTTCACATACTTGATGCTTTCAGCCAAGTCGCTCTCCCATCCCCAGCCCTTGCCCTGTGGGCAGTGAATTCTGCAGGAAAAATCTTACCGGGGCCTTCCTAGCTAGGCTCTTGCTTTTCTCTCTTATGTTCAGTTGATGGCATGTCTCATTTGGGCTTTGTTTTTTATCAATATATACATGAGCAAAAGCATGTGATAGATGAATATTTAAAGCTCGTATTTGATAGGAGGACTTTGCACCAACCCTGCCGTGTTCTCGACTTTAAAAGAAACAAAAACGTGGACTAATCACACAATCTACCAAAAAAAAAAAAAAAAAAAAAATGAACCAAGCTGACCCCTTCTTAAATTAAGTTAATAGAAAAATGCATGTGTTTTTTTAGGGACAAGGTGGAATGACACTGTCCTCTTTTTCTTTATGGCCACAGACTTTTTGTTTCTTTTTATGAATTGCTATTAAAAAGAATTAGAGAGGGAAAACAGTTTTAACGTAGAGGGGAGATGCTGTTTTGTGAGCTATTTTTTTGCTGTCGTACCAAAATTCTATCTAACCTCACTAAGTATTAGTGACAGCTTAGACACTGGATATTCTCTTTGGTATCAGGTCCCTGGCATACATCAGAGAGAGTCCTGAAACGTCCCCTCAAAATGTAGTATTGCACATTGATCCTTATTTTTCAGTTTCCACAAAATGTCTGTTTCTTGGGCTCTGTGACTCATTAGCTTTATTTTTACCCCATACTTGAAGCTGTGCTCTTTAAATCATGGCTTCAGGAGATAAATAACATTTTATGTTATTTGAGGGATTAGGCTGGACTCAATTATAGTATTAGTCTCTGGAGTAATATGTTTGTGTTTTTATTTCTCAAAAAATAAAGTCCAGCATCCAAATTCTTCTGGTTGCCCCAGACGACCACTGAAGCATTCGTATTCCTACATATCCCAAATGCCGATCTTGTCCAACTCATGTTAACCTTCTCTGTAAGGATCACAAATCTTTAGATAATCTCTTATATCTTAGTAATTTATTTTCTGTCAAACATATAAAACAAATCTTGGTAAAACATTCCATTAAAAAGGGAGAAAGGCTGGAGGACAGTTTCCTCTGTGGTATGCGTTGCATTTTCTGGAGTCCCTGATGAAACACAGATGTTTCAAAGTGCCCACAAGGATGGTTCCTCGAGATCAGACTGATCCCTGGTTAATCTCCGAGACCTTGGGCTTCTATGCTTTCTATCAAAATAGATTGCTTTCTTTTTTGCTGAATGAACTCGACTGAATTTGTAACTGATAAAGTTGAATTAAAAACACTCAAAGTGGAAATCGAACATATTAGAATTTCCATAATGGTTTACTATGCATTTCTTTTCAAAATGTTCCAAACATAATTCATTTTGGGAGTAAATGTCTCTCTTGACTTTAGACTGTGCCAATATTTCCATGAGAACCATAAGTTCAGTTCTGGTGGACATTTTTCTGTATTCTACAGTAACAAGTAAGCGGATTGAGAAAGATGCTGGCTCAGGGTTAGGTCCTTCCACACACTCACCCTGGACAACCACGGAGAATGGTATACTGTACTTTTTAGTATTTGACTTTGGAAACAAGTAAGAAGAGATGTGCTCCCCTTTCAGAAAAAAAAAAAAAAATTCCAAAACTGGACTGGGTAGATGGCTCATTGGATAAAAGAGCTTGCCTTGCAAGTGTGAGAACTTGAGTTTGAATTTCCAGAACCTACATAAAGCCAGGCAGAGTGGCCCCCACTCGTCTGTATTCCAGGTCCTCTTATGGTGATAAGGGACAACGGAGACAAGGTATTCCTTGTAAACTAAGACCAGTTAGTATGGCGTGTGTGGTGTGTGCAACAATGAACAGCCAGGCAGTCCTGCCTCAAACAAGGGGAAGGCAAGGACTGTCACCCGAGGTTATCATCTCACATTTACACACATGCCATGATATGCATATCATACTCACAGGCATGAATAAGCAGGTGTGCATCTGCACACATGCATGCACACACATGCTAATTATAAACTATAATAAACAACTTTAAGATTTTTTGAGATAATTTCCAAGATAATGACTAAGGGTTATTGGCACATTTTTCCATAATTACACAATCCCCTTCCATAAATATGAAGAAAAAAATGAGCAAATGAATTTTCGGACACATCAACCCTGGGCAGTTAGCACTATACTTTCAATACAAGTTAAAAAACCAAATTGAGATTAATTTCTTTATAAATACATGCTGTGGCCATCTACTTGCCTTTCAAAATATGTAGCCCATAATTCAGTGTCCTATTTTCTTTAGGACTTGGCTCTTTATCTGTAACTAATGCTGTGTTAAGAACAGCTTTGTCCTATTATTTGTTTTAACAAATATTTTTACTCTTTGCATGAATCAGAACCTAGAGTTCATACTTTTATAAGTACAATTTAAAATAGATAATTATTGAATATATACAAAAGTTCTCAGTCTTTCAGAAGGAAAATATAATACTCTCGTGTTCATTATCTGCTGAAAAATACAGAATTTCCAAACATGTTTCCAAAATATTTGCTTTTCAGTTTTACATATTTATATTTCTAATTTTCTTCCATGCTGAGGCATCTGCTCATGACTTCCAGCTTATTTTTTAAAAAATCTCTTGTGTTAATGGTTGGGTTTGATATTCAAATTCTGTATGTGCCGGATGGCTTCTGGAGACCTACCTCCTAAGACGTTTTTTTTTTTTGGACTTACAAATTTAGCTCAAAACATTAGTGCTGAGTAGGTTTTTATCATCTTGGAAAATATCAATCTTATGCATATCCATTAAACACAGTCCCTGTTGTTTCTTGTGTTTATTTCATTTTTGCACTTGGACTTTCAAAGGTATTAAAGGTTGAGACCACATCTGCAGTCTATGCAGTCTTCCAAAAATCTATTTTACAAAGTGCAGCTCTCTAACCCAAAGGAAGCTTTTCTTTGTTCTTAGAGGGATACGTGTATTTTGAGAGAAATTTATCCTTTGGGAGGGAGAGGAAACTGCATTCCCCAAGATGGAAATTCTTGGCTTGTTTTTTCCAGCAGAATTATTACTCATTAAGGTTGAAGTCAAGCTGTGATTTGGGCTGTATGTATTTTCTGTTAATTCACTTAAAAAAAAAAAGGCCTCCCTTCACTATATATTCCCTGTAAACTCTAAGTGCACAGGATAATATATGTGTCCGTCTTTATCTATGGCTATGGAAAATGACATAGATAAATATCACTTTGTGCTAAAAAATAAGCCTGTAGTAATACAGGGGTCAGTCCTGAGTCACACGGCACATAAAACAGACTGGATTTTGAGTCGTGACATCTATACAGAATGTGATACTGCTGAATTTTCATATTAAGAGGTTTTGGCTGAAGGAACTCAGACACACACACAGTATGGCCCCAAATAATCTTGCCAAGAAAAGTTGAGTTTAAAATGTTGGGGAACTGATCCAAGAATAGGCCTTAAACATGTTGCATTCATTACTCACAGCTGTGTACATGAGAAGTGACTTTTCATCCCACCTCCAAGCCCCTACCCAGGGCTGTCACTTTTTTTTTTTTCCCCAACTTGCTGACCTTTCTATTCTCACAAAAGAGAACTATGATTGACAGATGGTCCTGCAAAACATTTTGGGGCAATTTAAAAATGTATGCTAATACATTTTCTGTAAACATACTTTTTAAAAGATGTTTCTTTTTTTAAGGTTGACTGTATTATTTGTGTATGTGTGTGTTTGTGTGTTTATGTGTATGCACATGTGTGGGGGGTGCCTGTGGAGGCCTGAAAAGGGTGTTGGATCTCTTGCAGCTGGAGTTACACGTGAATGTGAGCCACCCAGTGTGAGTACTAAACACCGCACTTTGGTCCTCTGTGAGAAGAGCAAATACTCTTAACCACTGAGCCATCTCTGCAGCCCCTAAAAAGGCGTTTCTTATTAACTTAGCTTTGTTAAATATTAATTAAACAAAAAATAATGAGAAAACCAATTTGATTCCAAGAGGTGCTCTTTGGAAAGTAGGAATTTAGAGATACTTGGCTTACCTACAGGTTAACGATTTATTTTTGCAGCTATTTGAGAAAGGGAAAACCCAGAAATCCATTTCTGTAGACATGAAAGAAATGAATGCCCATCAGTAGATACCAGAAGTTGTTCAGTTAGATCTCAGGAAGTAGATGAGCACCAAGACATTCCATAGGTGGAGTCGGCACCTTTTTAATTTAATTTTATTTTTTCCCCTTATTTGAGACAGTGTTCCCTGGCCCTGGCCTTCAGGGAACTTCTGCTGTAGACCAGGCTGACCTTGAATTCAGAGATTTACCTGTCTCTACCTCCCGAGTGCTGGGATTAAAGACGTGCGTGCGCCGCCACCACCTCATAGCTGAGTTGGGACCTTTTGACTAACTTATATGTTCGTTGATTCCGTTTCTCTGACCTCTGGGACTGGTGTCCCTTCATTTTCTCTCATGACCAAAAGCTTCCCGTGGAGGTGCTGCTCAGTCAGTTTAACCAGGCTTCATCCAGTTAGAGAGCATCTGTGTGAAGGAGAGCAGAATGCCACTTCATGGATACTGCCTCTGCCGATAGTGGTTTTCTTTGGGTCAGCCCCTGGTTCCATCACAGTCACAACTGGGGTGATTCTAGAAGGGCAAGCAGAGAATCCAAAAGGGGGAGTAGACCTTTGGAAAGACTTGTTTGGCTTGCGTGGTCTCTATATCGTACCATAAATGTGTGTATTAGGATAATAAAAATCTATTTTCAAAATATATGGTGCATTTGAAAAGTACTTTATTTTTGCTCACTTTCCTAGCACAGTATGGTGATTTCTTCAGGAAGAAATGAATAACAAAATTGAAAGAGGAATAATTTGCATTGTGGGTATTTTTTTCCCCATCCTTACTAATTCTTGCTAATGGGCTCATGCTAGTGTAAGTGCTTCTCTGCTCCAATAAGCATAAAAATCAATGCTGCATTGTGTCGGTATAAATATGTGTGACACACAAGAACGAGGTCCAATGTTTCCAGCTACCAGAAAATGTACACTTTGTAGTCTACTAACCCAGCAGATCCGGAGGCAATGTTTATCCAAAACTATCACCGACTCCATTGTTTTCGTTGGTAAAATGTATTTGTGATTTTTGGCTGTTGAGGATCCAAAGTGAAGCCAATCTATGCCTTCCTGAAAAAAGAAATGTCATTTGCCAGTGACACACAGTTAACTGTCCAAAGGGAGAAGGTGGCACATCTTCCCCTAATTCCTGCAATTCCAGGAGACCATGACGGTTACTAAGCAGTTTTCCCTGTTCTGGTGTGTTAAAAAATGGCACACGCCTTTAAATCCCAACACTCCGGAGGCAGAAGCAGGAGGATCTCAGTGACTTCAAGGCCAGCTTGGTCTACACAGGGAGTTCCACAACAGCCAGAGAAACCTTGTCTTGAAAAACCAAAAAAGAAAAAGGAAAACTAACTTCAAATTTTATTTGTACCCATCAAATCTGTCTGAATTTCAAAACAATTAACTGTCCCCCCCATTTCACTATGAAATCTATTTGTATGCACACATATAAATAAAATAAGAAATTGTTCCTACATGTCATATAGAATAGGATAAATACAGAAATATTTTGTGTATTTCTTATTCTGTATATCATGCCTATGTTTTAAATGATCTGAGTCTAATATTCATTTCCTTATGGTCGTGGCGGTGGGTTTTGTTATGTTTGGTGTAGCTTTTATTTTTTGCTTTTATTTATTTATTTATTTATTTATTTATTTATTTATTTATTTATTTATTTATGATTCTGATGCAGCCCAAGGTCTTGTGCATTCTAAGCAGGTACTTGACACCCCCAGGTGCAGTAATATGAATTATTTTGAATTGTTTTCAAGATAATATGTGCAGTGTAACAAGTATGGTGATTTTGGTACTTTGTTAATACAGTGAATATTTGCAATCACCAAATGGCATTCAGCCACCAGGAGGAGTCAGAAGCCATCGGGACTAGAGGGCAGGACATTTTAACTGAGACCTGAAGGTCCAGGGAGATTTAGCCAGGGAAAGAGGCTATAGTAACAGAGAAGGAAGAAGCTATGGGTACCACGATATATGTCTGATGCTAACGCTGTCGGAGGAGCTCTATCACAAAGCATCTTATAAATTTGCTAAAGAGTCTGAATGTTTTAGTAGCCTCTTAGTAGCCATGGGGATGTCCATTTAAACTGTTTTCAGTCAAAGAATGGGGTGCTCATACTAAATTTATTTGTAAAGGTTTTTTTTTTTTTTCTGAATGCAATATGAAGAATGTCGTCAAGGAAAATGAAAATGAAAGTGGACATCGTACTGCAGTCCACTGAAAAAAAAATGATGATTGAATTAACAAAGGTGGTGACCGTGGTGATGGACCAAAGTGAATGTGAAGCAGGATGTGTGGACTGAGGTGTTGTGGGAAATGGGGAAGATGGGATTAGAGAGAGGATGTTGAAGAATTGCTGGTACCCAAGTTTGTGTTGGGAGCATTTGGATGGATGGGTGGGTTCCTTTGGCAATACAGGGAATGCAGAAAGAGACAGAGGTTTGTGGGAGGTTATTATTTTTTTTTATTATTAGCCTGAACATGTTGCATTTAGAGTTTCTAAGGGGAGAGCCTGTTGAAGACACTAAGTGATTGGCTATGATCCTAGCTGGCCATTCAAGCCATAGAGTAACAGAATTTGTGATTTAGTTGTTGGAAGATGGTAATGACCTAGAAAGTCAGAGAGGGACAGAGAAAGAAGGGAGTAGGGGCGTTTAGGCAGAGGGAGTACTCTGACACATGGAGAGCTGGAAAAGCAGAGAGCCGTATCAGAGAAAAATCAGATGGTCAAGTGTGAGATACAATCCGGAATGGACTCCTTAAACGAGGGACCGAGGAATTGGTTTTATTCTTTAGCCAATGTGAACCATTTGATGATGTGAGCTGGGAAGACCGTTTGCAAATAAGTCACTAGGAAGATTTAGGTGGGCTATGGATTGGAGTGGGACTGCAGAGACCGTGAAGGGGGTTTCTAAGATTGATGTAATGAGATTCAGAGATGGGCAGCTTCCAAAGCAAAAAGTGTCAATGGGAGAGGCAGCTGTGAAAATGGAAGTGTTACAGAATATTCCGTTACACTGTGGGAGATGTGTCACTGTGACTGGTTTAATAAAAAGCTAAACAACCAATAGCTAGGCAGCAGGTATAGGCGGGACTTCTGGACAGAGGGATTCTGGGAAGAAGGGAGGAGGAGCCGCCAGCCAGGCATGGAAAGGGGACAGGAGGGCAAGATGGAAGAGGAGATCACGTGGTCGACCACAGATTTTAAAATATGGGTTAATTTAAGTTATAAGAGCTGGTTGAGACAAACCTAAGCTAAAGGTCAAGCTTTCATAATTAATTAGACGTCTCCATGTCATTTTTGGGGGAGCTGGTGATCCAAAAACGCCTGTTACATGGAAATACTGCAGTTGCTTCTGAGTGGAGATGACAAGATGGAATTGAGAAAGAAGATAATGTGGAAAATGATAATAAACTTGGGGCAAAAGAGGAAATCACAAGAGCCTGGTTTGGAGAAATATGTAACCAACCCCTCTGTGCATAAATTTATGGTTTATTTCATAGAATTATACTTGAAAGTTATGATTATTTATATACAGTCATGTAAATCCTCATGCTATACCCTCTATCTATTGAGAGATTATAGCTCCTGTAACCTACTCTATCATCATTTGTTCTGTTTGCTGCTGAGTGAGTGTGTCTCAATGATGTGTAGAGTGCTGTGTGTGTGATTTGGCTTCGGATGTGCGTGGCTCTGCTGCATGTGGGACAGCGGACAGCTGTCTGTTGCTTATAACGGTGTAGTATGTCTCGTTAGCATTGCGAGGCGCGCTACTATAATTGCGCCAATATATAAGTTATCAGCAGCATGCGCATATTCGGACCAGATATTCTAGGGAGCACAGTCAAGGAGTCCTCTGCAACCTCACTGCCCCATTCTAGGACATGACAGCGGCATAGAAGCAGGCTATGTGTCCTATCAGAGCTCAGGCCATCGAGCGCACACGCACAACTGAGTCACTCACACACTCTCAAACGACATCCATCACTATCCACAGCCGCAATACTATACTATTATTATATGGTTTAACGAGACGCTCATATATTAAAATTAGAGAGCAATAAGCTTAGTCACGATCTAACCTATGACGCTGATGACGATCTATTACATCATTTGTCAGAGTATACTAATGTACGAACAAAAAATATTTACCACTATGCAAACACACTCTATGAGAATCTTTTACATTCTAACAGAAAGAATATTATAGGTGTGAAATTGCATGTATGTGTGAAACCAATCTTAAGCATTCCTTGTGCTAATGTGATATACCATGTTCCTCATTTCACACAGAGGAGCGCTCAAAGCCAGCTGTGTGAGTGTAACACTCAATGTAGCCTCATAGACAATATGACGAGCTATGCAGAAGGGAGTAGAATTCTGAGAGCTGAAAGAAAAACAGACGAGCGGCATTGCGACTGTATTAGTAGCAAAACCAGAAATGTTCAATGCATGAATCATATGAGGGGAGGTGTAGAACACTCGAGAAATGTGAGAGTAAATTTACACACATGGGTATATATTGATTAGAGAGAGGAGTCACCAAGCGCAACTATGAGAAGTTTGTCTTAGACTCGACACTCGACGAGCTTACTCCTTTTGAAAGATGCCTAGGATGTATCAACAAAAACTATGCACGTGAGACCGCAAGAGATCCTCACCACTGTAACGCAAACGCACGCTCACTAGATGCACAGATTTCAATACTATACCAATGGTAAGAGCTATGATGCCTTAGTCAGTCCTATGTATTACATTGTAATTACATTAAATGTCGCTTTAATGATAAATGTGGAAACATAGAGAGTGATTATATGACACTGGATACCTTTTCCGAATGTGCTAACGTATCTTAACTTTACATTCTACGCGTTATTGTGTTCTCATCTGACCAGGTACTAAAAGGCTAGTTGTGATTTTAGGTACAGTATACTACAGCGCTAAACTTCTATCTACATCCGTCCACATCCAACAAGAGGAACTCAGATGTAACCGCTACCTCAGCACACCTCCGCACCACGTGCGTAGACTCGTGAACAGCAGAAGTAGAGAAGAGAATTATCTACTCCATAGTTGTCTTGAGCTGAGAAGTAATAACACACTGCTAATGTCCCACTATGCAGGCTTTCCTTGGGTTATGACTCGTGTTCCTCTGACACATCGGAGAGTCATTTGCAGTGATGTCAAGTGGGTGGACCGAGAGTACTTGAGAGCTCGATTTCCGAAGAAAATTATATCAAATAACTTAGATCTTTTATCTCAGTTAGGCTTAATATCTAATCTAATATGTTATGTAAGAGGTCCATTCTTCATATACTACTCACACCATAGCGCAGATCTATATCAACATATCTTACAGACAATGTAAGTGAACGTTATACCATTGAGTCAGGTTAGTAAACCTATGAATACGTCAGTGTAGTAACACCCAACGCTCAGCTACCTAGAGAGAGAAACCTATCAGTGAGTGTAAAAGAACTAGCAGTACACAAAAAAAAAAAAAATATAAAAAAATTCCAAACATCGGTTCTAGAATATAGCCAGAAAGCTCAGATGAGATAGACGAACTAATAGAGGATGTAAATTTAATGACGCTAGGATCTGGGGGAGTAACTCATATCTTTTGTGATGTAGAGGATACACAAGGCGTCTCGGGCTATCAGACACAGCTAATAAGCAGTTGAGAGTATTATCAAGAGATCTACCTCTAAATAAAAACACAAAAGAAAGAATGAGGGGCTGGGCGCCTCACTTACGACAGCTGTGTTCCATGAGGGGTCATAACGCACCGAAGATGCTGGCGGGATGAACAGAGCACTGAGCCATGAGAGAGAGCAGGAGAGATCGCGGACTAAAATATGGAGAAACTCATAGAATTTTACTCAGGAAGAATGGAAGTGGAGACGAGAAGGCAGACCACATAGCGGCTCAAGCGACTGGCTCAATTTTTCAGGACATTGTGACAGAGAAATGGAGTGACCACGGATTCTTTTTAGAGAGCGGCCATCGCGCCTGCCGTGTCCTGCAGAACTCGAGAGAGAGAGGAGTATCTATTTTACTCAAAAAGGAAAAAAGAAGAGCCCACGGGGATTGTCTCGCACACGGAGAGAGACTGATGTCAGAAGGCGAGAGGGCGAGTGGAAAAGACTGCGAGAGTAGACCAGAGACTCCGCTCTTTTGAAAGAATCTCACGCACGAGAGATCAGGAAAGGACGCAAAAACTGAGATATGAATAGCGGTAGTAACTTTAACTCATTGGATAGAGAGAAAAGACTATATGGAATGACTATGGAGAGACTTATGAGGCACTGCCCCCCGCAACACAAGCGATTAATTAATCTATCCACTAATGTAACCACGTCTTGTGAACCCTTCTCTTGGAAGTTACAAGACCAGTATATCGAGAGGCACGGAGTTGCTATATTACACTCTAGTTCTGTGTATTTGTATTTCAGAGATATAATGCACAAACTTTAGCAAACTCTCTAAAACACACGCGATGCTGTCGTCACCAATCACAACATAGTGTACTGAAGGCAGCATCACACTCTCAGAACACGTTGGTAAGAATCCTCACACAGCAGTCTCAAGTGCAGTCGGAACGGCAGCCAGAGGAGACACAGAACCTCCAGGAGAGTCCACACACTCGTATATTTATGAGAGACACGCGTGAGGGTAGATAAGTCGATGAACAAAGATGGATATAACACTTATTTTATCGACAACGAAAAGAATGTAATATTGGCTCTCTGCAGAAAGTGCCAGACGACCACAGCGAAGCATTCTAAGCTACGAATGAGAGCACTGTGACTGTCGTACGTCATTCTCTCTTGACGAATTACCAAGGCAAAAGTGCTACAAGCGAGAGCTAGCTGATAACCGTATCTCAGTTAGATATCGAGACATGCACAATTAGAGTTAAACACATGCGAGCTATAGAGAGGAAGAACAGATAATAGATACTAAATTTCGTCTATACTACTCGAGGACGATAAAAGAGCAAGAGAGAAACATTCACCCAGCTGATGGTAGTAGCCACTCGAAAAGACAATAAAGGGGAAATTGGAGCAGAAAGTGACACCGAGCGCTAGTCCACACTTGTCTACATGTGCATCAGGAGATCACACTGAGAGAGCACTATTTCTCACTCGAGAGCCCTGAACTATCTCTCGATCCTCTGTGACAAGAGGAAGAGTGCATCTCACACAACAGAAAAAGATGAGGCAGCTAGGAGGATTATGAGCACACACGAGAGAGTTGAGAGGATCTCTAGAGATAGGTAGGAGTGAATGCTCGAGTGGGGTGACTTCATGGCCATGAGAAAATATAAAGATCGATGACACTCTATCAATAAGAGATTGTGTAAGAGGTGCAGAATAAGGTAGGAGGACCAGCATGAGAGAGTGAACTCAAAGGTAGGATAACGGGGAGATATTTGCACAAATCACACGCGAGAGAGTGAGTCACGCCTCCTCCTCCCTTTTTGGATCATAGGCTGAAAGAGTGAACCTTCTCCCTCTTATCCGCTGACCTTCATGTTTATTTATACACTCTGTTATTGCAATCGTCATGTGAGCTGCGCTTATTCATGGTAACTCACCAGTGGCCTGGAAATTGAACCTAGGCGAGCTCATCATGTGCGACACAACTATCTCTATGATATGGCATCACCATCGACTTGATGTTACTTATGCATAACACTGCCATAGAACACATTGAGAGCACACTATCTCACATCTACACCTCGGGACAGACTCCACACTACTTCTACACAGGACAGACTCAATGTTAATATCGGCATGAAGAGGAAAAGTTGTAATGCGGTGTTGAATAGACCGAGTGCCATGTTATGAGCAGAGGCAAACGTCTAGCTCAGTGAGGATAGTGGGGAAGCACCAATCAGGGGTGGAGAGGAGCCGAGTCGCAGAGATCATGTCTCCTTTAGACTTTTGCGAAAGGAGGACAAAGCAGAGAGCGCGCTCGACGTCACTGACTATCTTCCAACACACACATTCAGCACACGTCGCACAGATGTGCTGTGTACCAGAGACAGGTATAGAGTGAGCCCCAGTGCTGTTCGCACAGACCTATCTGTACCTACCATGCATCGTTTCTAATATATCAGCTCTAGTCAATACCGAAGCCTTTAATATCTCATGCCTAATATTAGTAATTAATTGACATTAGAATATATATATGAGAAGCACATTAACAATAACAGAAACTTTCTATTGAGAATGTAAATGAACATTATCAATTCATATGAGCAGTACATAAGCGAGAGAGAAATTAAATACAAATACTAGCTTATTTCGCTTCTCCAAACTGGGACTCAAAATATATTAAGGAAATCTCTTTAAAACAGTTAGATCACTTTTACTCTATACCATCACTTCGATTCTACTCATTAAACTCAGAGTTATTTTGAGGTGCAACTAACATAAACACATATGCAAATCGTGTTGTGGCTCATATCACATAACATATAATGAGCTACTATTATGACAGTTCAAAAAATAGTATAAGATAATACAAGGCCACAACACACTGCAGCGCACACAACACGCAAAACACCACAAGCAAGAACAATCAAAATATCGAAAACACTCATATGGTTCTAAGTAATATATTAAGAGAGAGGGAAGAGAACTAGCCGTACTATCGATATTGCTAGTGCGCTCTCCACGCATTCGTTCTCCCCTCCCTCTCACATTGTTATGGAGCTGGAGAGAAAATGCTGTATGTAGTGTATCCTCTGTTCACTCCAGTGTGAAATAAGATTCACACCATATGGCGAAACAGGCATACTCCTCTGCACCTCATGTATGTACACATGTGTTTGAATGAGGTCTCGCTGGCCTCTTATCTTTTAATAGAGGAGGATTAGCATTCACGATAAGAGACCGACTACAGGGCCTATCTTGACTCTATGCACAAACCACAACACAAAACGTGTCTCTATATCCTAATCCACACTTGTACTTAGTAGGCTGAAATGGAATAGGTATAGGCTCCTCATCTTCATATTTATAATCGTATATTGTGTAAACACGCATGTGGTATCGCTTAGGTGAGAGGACGCCAGCTGAGTATGATGTTAGCAAGCAGCAGCCAAGAGGCTAGTCTAGACTGAAGAGGTAGCAGGCTATCTGAGAGGAGAGGAGGGGGGGAGGGAGAGGGTAAGGCATGATCTCAAGATACTATGCTTGTGCGAGAGAGTTCTCGATCACACACTATGTGGTACTGAGATCTCATACTGATGCGCCTCATGGAACTCTCGAGAGTCGCAGAATAACGCCACTCACACCTTCGCAGAGAATAGGAGAGGTGTTCACAGAGATGCTATAGATGCAACTATAAGAGTGCAGCGCAGCTCTTGCAGAGTAGAGTGAGTCCAAGCAACTAGAGAGAGTGTGTGATACATCGAGGTGAGAGAAAGCAAGAGTATCATAGACCAGAGCCTTGGCTTACCATGATCCCATCTGACCGCTCCCATATCACTGAGCATACAGCGCACAGAGAAGCGAGTGCCACGGGCGCAGGAGAGGGAGAAGGGTGGAGGAAAAAAGATGGAATTAGGAATACGAGTCATATTTAAAAGAGGATTGCGATGTCAATATAAGTACGTCGCAGCTCACTATATTTCAACACGCAGAGAAACATGTGGTATTAAATATAAGTACATCTTACTTGCTTGCAAATTAAAATCCTCACGAGTAAGAGCTCTTTCCATGATCTTCTGAAGGAATGTCGCTCGCATCTCTCTATATCAGTATGCGTCTAATTCATACTAGGGGTAGAATATCTACAATACTTCGCATCATAGTCACACAGTTAAATACTTTTATCTCATTTTCAGAGATTTTCTCTTATTTATAAATATTCTTTTAGATGAGTGTTATGTTTCTATTATTTTGCTAGCACCCCAACTAGTAATCACACGACATCGGAAGGTAGAGAGATATTGTCAGATGACAATATTTGTTCACAGGTGATATAGCTAAATTGTGCGCACACGCACTAAGAATGGTAAACAGTATAGTGAGATGATTCGACATGACCACGTCATGGAACATTGTGCTATGCAAAGTAGCTCTATCTGACATATCCAGGAGATAACACTCCTCGACGCACTGACTGGAGAGAAAACGAGACACATGTACAGGAACTCTCAGGAGAGTAGCACACTCGTCAAGCATAACTCATTAGAGCATCATGGAGAGACCAATTCTCTTATGGTTTTGTTAGGGTAGGGAGATCATTCTCTCTACGCTATGAGCATAAGCCCTGAGAGATTGTCCTGGAACACTCAGTCTCCACGCAGGGCTAGGCAGCCGATGAGAGACGCTCAGAACATATAACCATGAACTGGAAGACCAAACTAGCTTTGCAATAGAGTTATGAAGAGACATCGTACTATAGTCACAACGCAAATGTGCCTCCGATCCTCAAAAGACCTACATTTGTTGTGTATCTAGAGATAGGATAAATTACTCAATATAATAGGATAGTGACATAGCATACACAATTTCCACTACAGCCATGAGTCAGTATCAATAAAAGAATACTTTTAAGTCACTCATCAGTATACTAGATCATATTAATCCTTTATATATGAGCAGAATAGCTACGTAGGATGAGTGGAGTAGGTGGCAGATCAGCACTTGACGCTTCAGCATAGAGTGACAACATGTAATCTCATCATATGTGCGACATGCGAACGTTAATGATGTTGTGAGAACCCAGCCATCGCCTGCAGCTCTGAGAAGTTCTATGGAATGTGCTGAGACACGCGTGTGGCTTATGTTGCGTCTTGTTTTGATAATGTTATAATATAGCCAACTATGAAATTCATTCAGCACCAAAGAGTATTAGCTGCTGTTATTAATCAGTGCCTACTTAACGACAAACAAATTTGGAAGAGAAGTAGTTCCAACAGGACCATGCGATAATTGATTTGTTTTATCGAATCATCACACATCAGGGTGTACCAGAGATGCTCAGATAATGTAAGAAATTCTTCGAGTAGGGATATCACCTACCATGCGAGCTTGCTGAGATTGGCATCCTGACAGCATAGAATCTGCCCTTTTATACTCCTAGGCATATAATATTGAATTGGTTGCACGCTAAATCATGGAATCACACTCACTCCCCACTTATTAAATACTAACCCCTAAGTCCAATGTACTTTTCTGGTTAAATAAGGCTTCTTAAAATAATCTAACACATTTCTAAGTTACATGAAAAAAACAACACTCACCCAGAACCCTTCTATCAAAAATAGAGATGCATTAAGTATCTAGAAGACTATACACACTTACCCAGCTCGCATCATACACACTCGCACACCAAGTAGAGCATGTTCTAGAGCTCACACTCGTGAACTGGGATTATGTATATAGGCATGGAGTAGAGCGTACTCAGAGCTGGTGCTTATTACTCTACTGAGTGAAACCTATATATTGCAGCCTTAATCTCTCAGTCTTTAGCATAGATCGAATCAGCATAGAACACAGAAACCTGTCTACACTTGAGTAGCTATAAAGTTGTTACTGCTGAGAATTATACTTTCGACCATAAAATGGGTTAATAGTAGGAAATAAATTGTCTATAGATGTAGCTTTATACAATGCCCCAGTTGCTCACACATGCTCTTAACATCTTTTGAGCTGAGAGTCTATACAATTCAAAGGTGATCTGTGTAGCTGGGCGACAAAACACAGACTCTCTTTTTTGTAGAACATTATTCTCTATGGAACACAAGTGTCAACAGGAGAACCATAGATAACATTTAGAATAGTGACTGTATCATGCTATCCCACGCGGTTCTCCACATTATTTTGAGGTCTATATACTCTCAGCGAACCATAAGAACTGAGTAAGGTGGCCTTTTGAGAGAGATAGTGTTCCTCGTGTATAAGGTACGGGTGGACTCAGAAGCTATGCATATCGCTCAGAGAAACTTGAGATGCTCCGACAGTGTGTCAATAAACGATTCTTTGTGCTTCTGTGACTGAACGTGCACCCTCTCGGAGCACGATGCGACTCTTAGTTGTAGCTGTGTATTGGCATGAGAGTGGATCTTGATCCACTATTTCACTCTCTTTGTCCACTCCAATCACTTCCTGAGAGCACACTCGAGAAAACCTTCGAGAATCTTCCTCTGTACATGCTACATTTCTCGTGACATAAGAGAGAAAAGAAGAGAGAGCTACGCTTAGTATATAACTGAGCAGAGTTCCAACACTCTAGAAGCAAGACGACGAGGGTGAGACTATATAATACAAGGATGAGGCAAACACTTAACTTGTGCAATCTCTCCTCTATCGATTAACATACAAGCAGTAAAAAACTCCTTGTCCTGCCTATTCTTGAAGAGTAGTGTACCCATAGTTGTTTTTTGAATACCCACTACATGGTAAGATCTACCTAAAGTCTTCCTGTTGTTGGTCCTTTCAGATCACTAGCACAAGCGTTATTATACTAGGAGAGAGCAGATACAACCGGTCACTACCTGTGCATAGGGAACCATGAGTGTAATAATAGTCATAACGCTTTTCCCTTGCTGGAATTGCTTCTAGCAAGACCAGCACACAGCGAACTCTTATGATATATGGATGTCTTAGTATATCAGAGAGGACCATGTACTATTTTAGGAATTTGTCTATATGTGAGATAAGACATGAGCGAGAGAGAGAGAGACTCGCCTACGCCACAGAGAGCAATACTTATATATCGACTACACAGATCTCTAGAGCTTATTTTTATTATCTCACTCTTCCTACAGAGGGTAATATAAAAGACTCACGCAACATTGTTTCGCAATTATGTGGTGATTTACACGTGACATATGATCACGCGTTATCTCATGGTGTATTAAAAAATACTTAGGTGTTTGCAACACATAGTAGTCATTCCATAAGGTGATGAGGAGGGCAGGAGTAATATGAGTATTTTTGTTTAAACGACACGAAGAGAGACGTTATACGAGGATCAGTAGTACTTGTCGCTAATGCCTATCTTCACCTCCTCATGCCAGTGTCACTTGTGTCTTTTGAACCACGCATTACACAGCGAATTATTCATCCCGAGAGTTATATGTCATAATTCAAACGAAATATTATACTCAGCGTGGGGTCTGGATTGGCTTTTAATTTCTACTTATATCGCTTTGACCAATCTCTAGACTGTCTTTCGGCCAATTAAATTTTAGAGATCCCAGCTCTCAGTTTGGATGCTGCCTGAGTTATTCACGAGTGCACCAGGAAACTGAGACCCTACGGTGATGTATGTCTCATTGAGGAGCACTCTAGTCAGCCGGTACACCCGAGCTCCGCACACGTCATCAAGAACCACGCCGAGAGAACGTCTGGCCAGAGGACGACGCGCACTTCGCTCGCCGTCCTCTCACGACATAGCGTCGCCCACTCGCCCCTGCCTTCCTCCGCAGAGTCTCGATCCTAGCAGCGGCTCCAGCCTCTCCTGGCACGTGCCGGACCCTCACGCTCACCTTCTCGCCACCGCGCTGCCTCCGAGATGCTCCAGGGAGATCCGCTCACAACAGTCTCAAGCCGCGATGTGCCTTGCGTCCGGAAATTGTACCAGCACTTGGCCTTGGTGCGCAGAGTATGCTAGGCTTCGGTGTCGCACCGTACTAGTGACCGCGTCACCGAGCTACACGGGAGGCCAGCCCAGGCCTGCATTACTCCGCCGCTGCAGCAGTCTGCGAGCACGCATGCTCCTCTTATGGTCTCCCGTCGTTCCTAGACGCATAGTGGCATGCTTTCCACCGACGCACCGAGCGCTGGAGCTCGAGATGCATCACCGTCCACAATGTTTTCTCTCTCTCAATCTGAGAGCTCGCTCTCTCTTGTCTTTCTCCCAGCGTATATCTGAGAGAGACATTTCATCGATGGCAGCGACGCATCATAGTATGAGTCTGAGGCGCTTGCGAGCATCAGTTGGTGTATATGGCGTTCAGCTCTCGGTCTGCTATGGAGCGTCGCGCAGGCAATCGCGTCCGTGCCGAGACAATAAGCGCTAGTTCATGACGCAGAGAGAGGGGCGGCAAACAGGATCTCGTATAGAGGAGTGAAGTTAGTACAGGAAGGACATGGAGTGCTAGAGCGTAGAGTCATGGAGCCTAAAAGTGATGGACAAGTTGCAAACTGAGGAAGTTCTAGAGAGTGACCCATGGCATATATAAGGGGCCATGGAATCGAGAGCGACTCTCTCTACGAGATGGTGAGTTGAGTCTCCTCTCTTGATTGACCTGTAAGAGAGTGGCTGTTAGAGCATACAAAACACGTGAGACATCTGACAATCCGCCCAGCTTTAGTGAATTTTATACTAGTGGTCAGTAGTGCTTGAACTCGGACGGCAGAACTCTGGCTCACAATTGGCCGCCTGAGGATAAGCATGGGTACATAGTCGTTCTCACTCATAAAGAGCACATTAGCAGCCTATGTATCACCACAGCCGAGAGAGGATACTACTATCTATTACCTGCTTGGATAGGGTTATGGTGCCATAGATGCAACTTTTTCAAGGAAAATATATCTGTGCTGGTCTCAGGCCACGAGATATCATATGTTCCAGGAGAACTAATCACTTTCACTCAAGAGCTAGACTCTGCACATGTACGCTATGTACTATTACACATGCTGGATAGTAGACATTAATGCACTTTCTATGGTCCAGCTTTATAGTCTTTTGATTTTTATGACCAGAATATATGTATTATAGAGTTTATAATAATGACTTGAACTATTATCAGTGGTGGTGAGTAGCATTAGGTCACAACTTTGGTCCTCTAAATGTATGTACACTTTAATAGTGTACATGGGTGGGATTGTAGATACAGGGGCGGAAGAAGAGAGACACAGTGATTACATCATCAGATTCTAGTGAGAGCAAATGTCTGAACGATTTTAGTTGACCAGATGCTTCTTTAGTCTAGATTGTGTGTTTCTAGTGATCCTTCCCTCCACAAGGCAACATCTACTTAGTTATCTAGCTCGTACAAATTAAGGAGTCAGCAAAGGGATTGTTCGTTTGCCAGACAGTTTCCTTACCCAGCAGTCTCCATCTCCGTGATGTGTTTATGGTCAGGAAGGAATTAGGGACAAGAAGACAGGCAGCAGAATAGGTATGAAGACTGATCGAAAAGGGTATTTACAGAGTTCAGTGGGAGCACACAGCAGGACCCTTCATCTGGTCTCGGCCAATCAGGAAAGGCTGAGAAGAGGCACTTCCTTCTACGTCACATTGTGAACAAGCTGTGATTGGTCGAGTCAAAAGCAGCCACGCCAAGCTTACAGCAAAGTGATGTGTAAAAAGAGATTCACACATGCTTTGTGTTCACAAAACAGAAGAACACACTCATAAAATGAAAGAATGTACTAAAAACATATTTTATGTGGCTGTTCTGTAGAAACACCACAAACCAACCCAACATGTGTTTGTTGACAGGGATCTGGAAATCATTCGTACTATTGATCATCTGGAAAATTTTGATGCTATAAAATTTTAAAGGTAAATGTCAAAGTTTATATGACTTCTGTGCTGCGTTCAGTACGTGGAGGAACTGAGTTGCACCTAAGGTCTCACCATGAAAGGCGGCTTCTTCTCTGAGGACACTCATCTCTCCTCATGAATCAGTAGTTCTTCATTTTCTGAGGCAAAGAAAAATATATGTGATTCCTCAGACATGCTGCCTAGTCTTTTGGCATTAACTACAATGGTTCTGAGGCCGGTGTATTGTGGAATGAGGAAGGGAGTGGTGAAAATTAGTCCAGATTGATGGCACGGCTGTTTAATTAAAATCATTCATTCATGTTTGTTTATCGCATCTATATTTATTAGACTTGGACTGTCAGAGAATAGATGCACAATATCCCTCCAAGATGTATTCCTGTTTCCAAGGCCTAAAATTAGGTGAACCTCAGTAGGTTGCCATGCATAGATAGACACTGCCATCCCTGGGTGGGCCTGGGAATTAGTATTGCTGCCTACACTCGTGTGCTAGAGATGAACACTGTTTCTTCCATATTGGCCCCTCCTGAACTTCTGGAGTCTGTTGGTTCCCAGATGGAACGAGGTTCTGTACTTCTCCGTACTGGAGACTGCCTTCTACTGGTCCCTTTGGGTGGTGTTTGGCTTGGTCCTGCAGCTCTTGCAAGCATTGAGTTCCTGGTGTCCCTACCCCTAGCAAACTCATGCTGACCATCGGATTTCTCTGAAAACTCTATCCTCCTGCCCTGTCCAGTTCTCCACCAGGTAGGAATGATCTCGCTTTCTCACCCTGTTATCCCAGACCTGGAAGCTTGCCAGTAAGGAGGCAGGCGCTCCCCAGGCTGCTTGGATAGAGTGCCTTGCTTGATTGCCCCCTGCAAGGAATCCAGACCTCATCACACACACACACACACACACACACACACACACACACACACACACACACACAGGCCCTGCTTCCTCCTCTTCCCTGTCCGTACAGACTGGCTAGGCCCCAGCAGGCAGCTGCCCAAGGTCATCGGAATTCAGAAATAAGGGCCGGTACACAGAGGCACACAGCGGCATGACTGTATAGCCAAAGGAAGAGTTTCAAGTTGTTATCATGTACTTGGAGTTAAGAAGCATTTGCTTTCTTTTGGTGAAATAATTTTGTGGCTTTGAAAACAAAGAAAGAAGCTTACATTTTAGAAAGGATTTCACACGCGGCCATTTCATATAGCTGTAAAATAAATATATAGATTGTAGGTGGAACTTTCCTGTTGGTTAATTGAAAGAATCACCTAGATATGAGGCTAGGTCTTTAGAGTTGTTGCAGGTACCCATGAAAAATTATGATCTGGCCTTCCTTTCAAGATTCTGTTTCCAAGCCTTTATTTCTGTTGTTGTGCATGTGGCCCTTGAACTTTATTAGAAAATAGAACCAGAAATATGATTTTAAATAGAGTTTTAATCAACTTATAATAGAGACCATGTGATTGTTAAAAAGTTATGTGTGCTACTGAAAACAAAAAATGTTCCTGAAACTTGAGATAAAAATCTAAAATTTTATGCACAACATTTGACCAGAGTAATTGTATAATTATTATGTACCGATTGACGTCAGCACACTTTGATGTCAGTACATTGTAATTTTTGGTAACAAATAGTTTCTTTGACATATATATTCTAAAAAAAGATAAAAATATTTCTAAATAGAGGTACAGTTCTTAGCAGAATCCTTTTAGTGACAGACACATAGTGGTACGTGATAATCTCTAAATCAACATCTAGGAATGTTTTATGATCATTTTGTTCCTCTACAAAATTTCCAGCTTGCAAACAATACTAATATTGACACACCTTTTTATTTACCCTCTTGAAGTATCTTTAAAACACGAGAAATTAAGGTATTTCTTTCTTGTGTTAGTTGGAGATACTAACTCTCTTTCTTCCCTCATCTAAAAGCCACAGATTATCATTTGGAAACTGGAGCATCATGTTTTAAAGTAGGTGATGCAACTTGTCTTGATAAATTTGGCTTGGAAAGTGAGCTACACATTTAACACCAGTTTAACTATTGAGTCAATCCTGTGAAACAGTTGTTTGGCTGAGAAGCCCTCACACTGGAGACCCAGCCTAAGCCTTGGCACCCTGTAAATAGGTGGGTACACTCTGCACTTCCTTAGATTCCAGTACCCTCATCTTTAAAATTGACTACTACTACTACTTTCCTAAAGGGCCTTAAAGAATTTAAGTGGTATGTGTCGGCGCAGGGCATAGCACTCGCCTACCATGCTAGTGACCCTAGGTTTGATACCCAGGACAAAAACAAAAAAAGGCATGCACCAAATGCTCAGAATAATGCTGTCAAGACATGGGATGCTATAAGGTGTTGGAGTTTTACTTTGTGTTTGTATCTCCAACAGTCTGGTTGCAGTGCTTAATAATTATCAGGGAGTATGATCATCTGAGTTTCAACTGCATTCTGATTGTTCAAGGCTGTAGGCCTAAGTAGGGAAAGGCCAGAAGCACTCTGAATATGAAGCTGAGTTAGTACCAGTTTGAAGTAACAGCTCATTCATGGACCCTTTAAAAAAAAAAAATACAATTTGCTTTGATTTGGTTTGGTTCATGCATTTTTAAAATTCTTCCTTGTGGTGTGCAGTCATTAGGGTTTTATGCCTAAAGAACTGAATTCAGTTATAAGTAAAATTCATTTAATATTGCAAGTATGATTCCATGTGGTTATTTATTCACAACATAAAATAGCCACATAATTCAACATATTTAATAGCGTCTGCTCATGCAACTGTAGGGAATTCTGCAGATCTTCGACAAGAACTACTTGAGTTGTGAAAGGCAGTATCCATAATGCTAATTAACCCCAGCATCATCAATATGGCAAATGATGGTAAAAGGAAACAGAAACCGAATGTGTGCCTCATGCCTATGTATTTCCCCGTGAGACCCTTGGGTGGGCTCTCGTGTTTTAAATGGTTGTGCCTGGATACATGGTATGGTCCCCAAACTGTGGTTTTCCTTGGAAGATGTATGGAGAACCCATCCTTTATGTTTCAGCAAAGGAAATAATTTAAAAGCATCTCTTCCTCTGTCTCCTCCACATCGGCTGCTGTCTCTACTCAGCCTCTCTGAAAGTCAAGCCATGATATTCTCAAAGGATGTCGTCTTTGTCTAATTTTTAATAATCATCTTTGTATTCAGAAAAGCTAGACATAGACACACATGTAACATGCTTCCAATATAATGCTATGTAAAAATTTGCCTAACCTGGATCTGATATTTATAATTGGGCATTGCTCAATTAGCATTTTAAATTGGAATTTTAATAAATGCTATCAATCAGTGACCAATTTGCATAGCATTTATCTGGGGGAAATGAGCGTGCCAAATATCGGTCTTCTTAAGATTCATCTTGCCCCAAATGGTGATTTTATTTAAGCTCTTAGAACCATTCATTCTTCCATGAGAGCGTCCATCTTCCTGTGTTCTCATGTTCTGGTCCAGATCTGCAAATCTGTGGCCATCAAATTCAAGAGACACAGTTCCCAAGGACAGACAAGCCCCTGGGTCTTAGCAAATTTGAACTGTGCAGTGTTCTGCCTAGTTAATTTCTCTAAGACTCCAAGAACAGCTTCTTCATGCTCTGTTTTCAGGTTATATAGTGTGCATTTGCAATGACTTCAGGCTGTCCACCCCGAGAAGAGTCAATCATTGCAAGCTCTGTGAAATGATTCTTTTCAAAACAGTTGACTTAGGAAAGTATTTGTTTAAGAGCTTAGAATTTTTTTTTTTGGTGCCCTACAAAATATCTATTGTTCTCTTTTTTGACCCAATTTTACTAAAGAGAATTTCAAAACCTTGAAATAACTTCAGATTTTAGACTGTCAAAGGAATGTCTAAATTTTAAATAATTGCTATTTGAAAGTAACTCCTGTGATACCTTAATAATGCCAATTAAAGGTCCTCTATACCGATCACTCAGTATACTGATCACTCAGCCTGGAATAAGGTGTGTTGGTGAATCATGGTTTTAGAAGGGCCTTCGTTATGAAAGGGAAGAACAGGAAGATGTAGAGGCGTTGCTTAAATATGGAGTAGCAACAGCTAATTCTGGGTATGATGATGAATGTCTGAGAAGGAAAGTCTCTGGAGGGAAAGGTTTTGCATTCACATTGGACCCTTAAATATAAAACGTGTCAAAGCTGGGGTCCAGGTAATAGTCCTCCTGCCCCATGGGGGAAAAAAAGACACACATGGTTATTGTTGAATCCTGGGAATGTGGAAAGTGATTATCTTTTACCAGAAGAAAGGGGGAGTTGAAATACGTGGATTCTTGAAAAAATATAGGGGAAAAAATGATAGTTTCTTTTCTACAGCATTATCATTTGGGGTGTGTGTGTGTGAGAGTCTAGATAAGAGAGTTAAACTGCACAGTGAAAACTGGTAGGTAGCAATATATTGATTAAAATGAGTGTTATAAAGTGTTCTGGTTGTCTTTTTTTATATATAAAAAGAATTGAGTTTGGAGCTGTTAAGAAAACACTGGTAAATCTAAAAATCCTTGAACAGCCAGCCCTTCTCGATGTGATGGAGGTAGTGTTTGAAGAGGTAGGTAGAATGTTCTCGAAGAAGGAGAAATTAAAAGGTAGGCAGGACGTGGGACCGGAAGCAATGAAAAAAAAAAAAAAAGATAAAAGTAGAACCTCAAGAAGGGAAGGGGCAGTTTGGGAAACAAAAAATGTAAGCGCAGTAAAATTGAAGTATGTTTTATTTCAAAGTAGAGCTGGTTAGAACACATTCACTGTGGCAGATCAGGTTGGCCAGCTCTGCACTCCTTTCAGAGCTCAGACCCCTCGGTTTTAAGCTTCCTGTCCCAGGGCCCCTGGTGACTGTCCCCATCGTCAGGAGGGGAGGAGGGGGCGAAGGGGGCGAGCACCAGGGCGCACTGCCGCCCCTGCGTCGTCGTCCCAGGGCCGAGAGTGGCTGTGCGCCGCCGTGACCGAGGCCCAGGGCGAGCGCGGGCTGCGCGGGTCCCCGCGGCGCTCCCAGGCGACACCCACCCACGCGCTGCGCACGCCGGGCCGGGCGAGCGAGACTCCGGGCCGCGCGTGGACTCCTCCCGCCTGCAGGTACGGAGCTGGTGCGCCTCTGCCGGGACTTAGTTGGGCCGACCGGCGGCGAGGTGGCGGTCACCGAGGGTGGAGATTGCAGCCGGTGCGGTGCGGGAACGGTGGCTCGAGCCAGGGGGTCGGGCTTCAGGATGCGCCGGGAAGGAGATTCTTTGTAAGCCCGGGGAAAGTAGCGCGGGGTGGAGGATACGGACCATTGCAGGGTGCACAGCAGCCTGCCGAGCAGTACGGGGAGCACACTGCCGTCTCGGGGTGTGCGCGTGTGAGTGTGTGTGTGTGTGTGTGCGCGCGCGTGTGTGGTGTGGATGGGGCGGCCGCTCCCTCCAGGGTCTCCGGAGCATGCCGGCCGACCAGTTTGCGAGCAGTTTGCAGGCTGCTCCGGCTCGAGGGTGCCCGAGTGTGCGCGCGTGTGTGCCTGCGTGCGCGCCTGGGTGTGTGTGTGTATGTGTGCCTGCGTGTGCGTGTGTGTGTGCATGCAGAACCGTGGCGAGTGCCAGGCGGCGGTTCGGCCGCGGCGGGGCCCGGCCCGAAAGGGTTAAGCGTCGCCGCCGCCCCCTCGGCGGCCGGGTGTAAACAGAGCAGCTCCAGCCTATCATGTCTGGCTGCCGCTCGCAGCCGGAGCCCCGAGCCGGGCGCTGTAACGCGATCCGCTCCAGACCCAGGCAACTTGGCAGCGCCGGGCTCCGCTCCTCCGCACGGCCACGGCGAGGGCGCGCGGCGGCGGCAAGGTGGGTGAGCGCGGCCTGGGCGGGTCCTCCGGATCCACGCGCGGGTCCGAGGGCGCCTGGCTCCACGCGCCCGGGCGCGGGGCGGTGGTGGCGGCGGCGGCGGCGGCTCCGCGGGTCCCCTTCGGTGTGGGTCCCGCGGTCGGTCGCCCCCGGTGGCGTCGGTGGGATGGGAGGAGGCTCCTCCGCGCGGGGTTGGAAATCGGTGCAGAGGCAACATTAGCATCTGAAATGAGGTGGCTTATTTTTTTTTTTTTTTTTAACCCCTGACGGGCCAGATTTTTTAAGGATTTAGGAGAAGGTTAGAGGCAGAACTTTCCCGAATACTCTTCGTCACCCGGAGTGGTGCAGGTAGCCACGGGGAGAGGGAGTCTTTTGTTCCCGGTATTTTTAATTAAATGGATTTCTAAAATGAGTACTATACAGTCCTAATCCACGAGGTGAAACTGCCCTTTTTCTTCTTTCTTTCTTTCTTTTTTTTTTTTAACCTCCGTGTGTTCTTTGACTTTTGCCATATATCTTTTGGAATTTGTTTGGAGCAAGTCTTAGCGGTCGTGGTTTTGAATTATTCATGTCAGAAATGTTTAAAAATCTGCCTCGCACGTAAATGAATCAACCTTTTGGTTCCATTAACCGAAATCCATCATACTAATTGCTTAATGGGGGGGAAAGGTACAAAATAATCCTGCTAATTAAAAGAGCAGGTTTTCGCCTGCGAAATACCCTGTCCCTTTTTGTCGTGAGAGAATTCTAAGGAGCACAGCCACTGAAGAAATTCAACTTCGCAGATGTGCCTCGGTGTGGATTACTTCTGTGGAAAAAAGAGTTTGGGGACAGTTGGGGAAAACTTACGTAGTTCTAGTGGGAAAAAAAAATCGTTTGCCTATTTGTGTGTGTATTTTAATAAAACAAAGATCTGCGGCAGCTCCCAGAACGAGGAGACATCTCGTCTCCGCCCTCTCATGTGCTAGCGTGTATCTCTGCAACATCTTATAAATGATACATACCGATGCATGTGCCTGTGTCACAGAGTCATTTTGTCTCTGAAAGCCTAATATAATCAAATTCAGTGTTTTAAGATGGTGTAGTTGCAGATTTGATCCCCTCCCACTAAAGTGGAAATACTTTCGGTAATTGAAAGCAGATTCAAGTCTGGCGTGGTGCAAGCCAAGGTTCTCATTTTTTAAATAAACCTTTTGTTCTCTGCTTTTAAATGTTTCGGGGAGCCATCCAGAGACCTCTGTGTGCTAATTATTAAAGTAGTCCTTCAGAAGGGATTGAAAATATCCAGAGAAGGCATTTTAGAAATACAGCTAACTTAGAAAGCTTCCCTCTCTGTAGGGTGTTGGAGTGCAGCGTTCACACACGCTGTCTGCGCCCCAGATTTCCCCAGCAGATTCTCAGGCATTCAAGTGCAACTCGAATGTTTCAAACACACAACCCCCAAGCAGAGTCCATGTGTTTACAGTTTAAAAACTTGGGGAATTTTTGTGTTCTCCCGTTTTTAATCCTGTGATTTACACAACCTGATGATGAATTTAAATCTAGTAGAAAAAGTCTGTTTAATTTAAAGAGATGTTGATTACATGCTAGCTGATAGACTGAAATTTGGAAAAAAAATGATTGCAGGTTGTTAATCTGGTTCCTGTCTCATCTCTGTGGACGACGTGTTAAAAGCTTAAAAAAAAATTGACTGGTAAGGACTGAAATTAGAATAAATTGCAAGCCAAGAGTCACTTGATCTAGCAAAGAAGATGGAAGAGGGTACCTCACCTCCAGGGCATGGGCTCTAAAATGAATTATGAAATCATGAGGGAGACAGGTCAAAGAGTTACATACAGCTCTAACAATGATAATGCAGATCAGAAAAACACAGGCATATCCTGAATATGTAATCATTAGCTTATTAACCCATTACACGGATTATTAATATAAGAAAATATGAACAGCATAACTCGTGGTTTGCTTTCTTAGAAACTACTTGGTAGCTGTGTGTTGGACCCTTTTTTTTTTTTCTCATCCCCCCAGACAGGAGTCTTGAACACATTTCTTTCATCAATTTGAAGTGAATAACCCATCTTAATTTGAAAGATCCTCGGTTACTATTTCTCATGCCTAAGTTCTCTTATAAAAATAATTTTTAAAAAATTATTAGGAAAATATTTACACACACACACACACAAACTTACCAAGTTCCGGCAATGTTGCATCACGTTTCTTAGATACCAGTGGCCTAGTGTATGGCATAATACAATTTAGGTTGTTTTTTTTCTTCAGAGATTTAGGAAGAGAAGAGAAAATTAACATGGGCTCCATTGTAGATTTCTGAACCCTGATTTTGGTGTAAAATCTTTGTCTAAACATTTAACCTAACCCCCCACCCACCCACACACACACACACACACACACTTTTTTCATGGCTTTCCTTTTCAACTGGCTTTTATGCCCTTCCATGTTTTTACTTGGCCAGGGGGTGCATGGGATCTTCTGCCATCCAAAATAATACGTTCAACTTATCATGGGACATCTGTCTTTCATAACGTAGACAAGTGGCAGAAGAGACACTGTCTACATACAGTGATCTTGATAATTAATGCTGTAAAGTAGATTAAAATGCTGTATTCCAGGTATTCATTTCCTTAAAAGGGGCCACCAGAACAGCGTTGCTAAGCACCCACCGCCACAGCCAGCAACAGAAAATGACCCAAATTAAAGAACCTGTTCTAAGCTGTATTCTTGTGTTTTGTAAAGTGTGTTTCAAAGGGTTTAACAAGACTCATTCAATTAGCACAGAGAAAGGGACTATTTTCAGCTCTGATCAGCAATTAAGGGATGGAGTGCAGGAGCATCCACTCTGTCTGTTTGTCATTTATTTTCTTTCCTGGGCTTTGCTTGTTAATCAGGATTTTTAACAAACTACCCTTCTATCCAGAACTAAGTCTAAAAAGTGGTCTGGTCATTGGTTTTAAGTTTCTACTTACATTTATTTTACGTTAACTTTTCCTTGCTTTAAAAAAGTTTGTTTTACACTAATATGATAGATTACAACTTCTCTGGCAATCTCTTAGTCTGTGCAAATACGTATCTGTGCCTACATATAATTAAAATTTAGCTGCAGATGTTCTGGCTTACCTCAGTTGAGAAATGGGGTATTCTTTCTTGAATATTTGGATGTTGTGAAAATGGTACCATGAAGGAGGTCACATGATGTGTTGACTTAAAATAAATAGGTTTTTGTTTTTTAACCTTGCAGTGAGCTATACCCTTTTGAGTCTGATAAGATCTTCTGGACAGTTGGGGTTTAAGACCCAAACCACAACTCTTAGAATTCGCTCATGACTTAGATCGTCTGGTGAACTGGTTCCAGGCTAACACAACATAGTCCCAAAAACAAATTGTGAACTTCCCAGTGGAGGGAAGCGAACAGACAACTCTGAGATGTGGAGAGCGAGGAGAGAGGAACATGTGGATTCCCAGCGGTTTAGATCCATGGGAATTATGTAGACTTTGGCTGTATCGCATCGAGCTGGACAGGTCTGAAGCCTACCCACAGCTTTTCGGTATTCAATCATAAGTGCTGTTTTGGCTGTGTTTGTCTGAAGCATTTACACACCCTGAAACATGGATATTTCAGTGCCAAAAATAACAATTTGATTCTTTCATCCAAAAGAGACGATTTATATTAGGAACTCATTCTACTTAGATATATCAGGTTACTTGGCATGGCAGATTTCTCTTGCTATAGATAATGTAAGATAAATAAAATTTGTGTGACTTATTGGAGTTTTGTTTAGAATACAAAGTTATTACGATACTAATTCATACCTGAGGCCTTTCTTGAAGTCTCCAGCAATTTGGAATACATAGTTTGATTTTTGACATGTCAGATTTTTCTCTTTAATAGAGATAGGATGTATAGAAATTATAGATGCATGTAGCAGGTTTGAAATTATACATTTTAATATTTAAGAAACCAGCTGTTTAAAAATTGATGTTGATACATTGACTTTAGTTACAAACTTAGCTGTTAGTTCCAAATCCTATATTTGAGATCTGAAATAGCCACTTTTAATTTTCACTACATCAGCTTAAAAACAACGCCCTTCTCTGGTATCCCAGAAATAGTTTGTGTCGGAGACCTAAGTGATAGCAAATTAACTTCACAAGGGAGAGACTGGTTAAAATGAACAGGCAAACATTTGTGGATAGGTCATATTTAAATGGTAGTTAGGTTTGGGAAGCCACATGCTACAGTAATTTACAGAAAACATCTCTTAAACATTATCATTCCCTCCCTTAATATTAAGGAAGGAGAGGACCAGCAGCCTAGAGGCCCATAAAAAGTAGTCTGGACACTATTTCTTTAATGCCTTTTCTTTTAAATAAAACAAAACCACCTCATACAACAAATTTAACATGGTTAACCTTCTATAATTATTTAACCATTATTTGAGTTTACCTCCTGCTTCAAAGTTGTACATTAGTAGAGTGGACACCTGGCTGAGCCCTTAAAAGTTTGTCTTTCAATCCCTGTGATAGTAGGGGCAGTACATCTCCTTAATTATCTTTGTTCAGGGCACTGGTGAAAGGCCAGGGTAGTTAAACAAGGCCATTTGGATTTGTGAGGTCGAAGTGAGATGTAAGGAAAGTGGTTAAATGCATTATCATCTTATTGAACGCATCATCAGGAAAGTGACCTTGATGGCGGTAGAAAAGGCCATGTGGCCATTTTTGTGACAGCCACCCCACGTATTTTATCACTGGCAGATCTTCCTATATTGGTTCATCATACTCCCTTCTTTCATATTTCATGTGTTTATGTTCTAGTGTAGAACGTCAGGTCGAATGGCGAAGAAAACTGGAATTAGCTTCTTTGTAAAGGGTAGCAGATTTTTTTCCCTCGGCAACTTGATTTCAAATACATCAATACATGTAGAGGGAGATATCCCTTGTTAAACATGAAGGTGATCCGGCTGGCCTGGCCATTCTGTATTTTCTTTTAAAGGGATCTTTTCAGTGGTAATGATTAGTCTATGCAAAGAAGCTGCTGTTCTCAGATTGTTTTGTAAGCTATTAAGGGGACTTGCCAACTTCAATTTCTGCAGTGGAAGAAAGTGTTTGTTTAGCAAGTGCCTGAGTGTGTTGACTTGAAGGTTATTCGGGTTTTAGTGTTCCTGTTGCTGCCATGCTGGAATCTTCCCTTCCCCCAGAGAATTTAAAGCAAAATCGTGAGCTTTATAGTTCAGATTGCTCAGCTTTGTTGTCCGTCTTCTTGTCCTTGTGATGTATTTTATATCACGTCTAATAAAACAGAATTCTTGCTTAAATACTCAAGCACATGTTGTTCCATGGCGGAAGAGTTTTATTGAACACAACACAAGACGTGCGTAGCCTTTTCGGGAACTTCCATTAAAGCAGTCAAGTCTTAACAAGGTTAAGAGTTTTGTTTTCCCAGGCTGAGCTGTCAAGCCTTACTTATCGGAGGTGGGCTTATGCTTTACATTTTCCTACATTCTCTTTTGTTATAGTTAATCAAAGCTAAACACAAATCTTATCACAAGGAAGAAAAAGGAGGAGGGGGGCTGCTATTTTCAAGTAACTGAGATGTTATTTCAAGCTTTATTGGAGATACCTCCTTATCATGCTGGGAATTACATAATACTCAAATCTCAGGAACTCAAAGTCACTAAAAATAGTTCCTTCAGAAGAGTTACGTGGCGTTTTGAAGATTTTGGGTTTATTGCATTCAGAACCTTTCATTGAAACAAGAAACATTGTGTCGTCATAGTGTACTTAATCTAAGGAACTATTGTAGCTTCTGCTCTGCCATGTCAGGGCTCAGATTCAGGCTGTCCTCATCTTAGGCTGTTTCTCTAGTGTGCCAGGTGGCTGTCTTGCCTTCTGTCTGTCTCTCTTCCGGTACCGTCACCATCATTACAAATACGTTCTGATTCTTTGCCAGGCCTTCATGATCCCGCCTCAGCCTCCATTGCCCTGCCGGTTCTACCCATGTTCCAGCGTTTCCACAGCCTCTGTGCTGTGTGGGCCTCTTCCTACCTCATCCGCCTGTCAAGAGCCTGCTTGGGTGGCATTTCTTCAGCTTTTCCTGATGGCCTGGGGCAAAGCCCTCTGTGCATCCGTAGCACCACATACACACACACATGCATGCACACATACATAAGTACACACATACACAAACTATAGCGCTTCACACGTCCTAACCGTACTAGTCATCTGTTTAGGAGTCTCTCTCCCCCAGCCAGGGGACAAGTTCTTTCAGGTCACAACTGTGTCTTACTCATCTCTACATAGCAGCATCAACCACAATGCTGAGACAGCGGTTGTCAATACATGCTTCTTGAATGAATCGACTGAATACAGTCTGATTTATTGGTGACTGCGAGTCGTTACTGTGAGCATCGCTTATTTTATTGGTCTGTGTTTAAAGTATTACCGTTTCCTTAGTTGCTGTTAAGGCTAGGAGTACCCTGTCTAAATGGTTCTCTGGACAATGCCTACATTTGTTAGCACGTCCCATTTTTTTTTTTTTTTTTTTTGAGCCTTTCCGATGCTAAATGTTTGAGACATACCATCTCGTTTTCTCACAACTTCCCCAAACAAGGGATTTGCCCGTATTGCTGATAGGAAAATTGGTTCCAGGGGTAGCAAATGGTCAGAAAGTTGTAATCTCAATCTCTCCACCTGGGATCCTGATTATCATTTAGTTTGTATTAAGCCTTCCCTGCCCATCTAGTTGGGGATCAAAACCCGTGGCTTCCGGCATTCTAACTGAGCACTCTCCCAGATTCTTTTAACAACTCTTTAAAATGACTTCTGTAGTTCAAATACAGGAATGCATTTTAAAACAGGTTTTTCGCTCTTTCCCTTCGCCATACTCGCCTCGCTTTTCATTTCTTATTACTGCACCATTAAGCAACCGAGATTATTTTTTTCTGGTGTTATTGTAATTTATGCATAAAATAGGAATAGAAAAGTTCTGAGTTATGACTCAGACCTAATCTTATTACCTTGATTAGTTTGAACTTCTTGGAAGCCTTTTTGAACGGATGCCCCGTTTCTTTGCATTTTGACTCATGAGATTTTTTAAATAATTGAATTTTGGGTAGCTGTTGGGTAAGGACTTCTAAAAGAGGTTCAGAGAGTTGTAATAGGACATTTAAATAAGGAAAAAAACTCACAGTTGACACTGATAAGGACACTTAGTGGGGTTGGATAAATCCAGAACCTTGCACTTACTGAGTAGGGCTCACACAAGCTACTACACCTTTGTACTGAGTGGATTTTCTGATTTTTGAGATAAGGTATGTTCTTCAAGTGAGCCTTGAAATGGACTCCAGGAGTTCTCTGGCCTCAGCCTCCTGAGTGGCTAGCTATAGATCATCCATTTAGGCTCTAATACATGAGGTACCATTATCCAATGAGAATCTTATGCTTACGTAAGGGGGTGAAGGTGGCCTGGTTAGTTTTTGCCAATTTGACATAAACTTGAATGACTTGAGCATTTTCTTGATTAATGGTTGATGTAGGAGGACTCCGATCTCTGTGAGCAGTGCCACCCTGGGGCCTGTAGGTGGTCCTGGCTTGTATAAGAAAGCAAGCTGAACAAACCATGGACGTCAAGCCAGTGAGCGAGCGCCATTCCTCTGGTGGTCTGTGGGTCCTGCTTCAGTTCTGTCTCCGAGTTCTTCCCTGGAGTTCTTCCCTTGGCTTCCCCTGATGATAGGCTATCAACCCTAAGCTGAAAGAATCCATTTCCTCCCCCGGTGGTTTAAGGGCTGATGGTAACAGCAGCAGAAATCAGACTGGAGCAGAAGACATGTTCTCACTTGTTCATGGTGCACGTTAATGTGTGTCTGCATGCTTGTGCACATACATGCAGATGCCAGAGATCAACATCGGTTGTCTTTCTTCAGAAGCCACCGAGCTCTACATGGGAGCTGGGCTTGTCTCCTTGCCTGATCTGTGACTCCAGGGAGCTTCTTGTGTCTGTCCCCCCAGGACTAGGAGCCACTGCGGGCCAGCCTCTGCTTTTTAATGTGGACATTGAGGTTTGAACTCGGGGCTTCCTGCTCGAATGGCAAGCACTTTACCAATGCACTGTCTCCCCTGCTGGGGAAGATATATTCTTTAGAATGACGGTTTGGAGTAAGGTCAATGTGTCAAAAGGGCTGTGGCAGGAAAATAAATAGTTCTTTTCTTTCTTTCTTTTTTTTTTTTTCTGCTGCAAGAGGCAAGAAGTGCTATTTGAACAGAAAAAGAGACTGGATTTCTGTTCTCTTGCCCTTACGAACAAAAAAAGCCCACACAATTAAAAAAAAAAAGCCAATATAACTAACTTCTCTTATGAAAAATGAATTGGAGACCTTAAGAACCAAAAAGAATCTTGAAAAGCACTTAATCCAGGCTGCACATTGGTTAGCAGTAAGGCGAAGTCTAACAGCGGCTGCAGAAGTTTGCTTTGATAAAGCCTTGTGTATTTACTTTCTTCTTTCTCTTCCTTTTCTTGCTCCTTTTTTCTTCTCTGGAGCTTGAACACAGGGCCATGTACAGGCCAGGCAAGCAGCCCATCGCTGAGCTATATCCGGCCCACTTTATTTCTATTCGGAAACAAGGTCTTACTAAGTGGCCGTGTAGCCCTGGATGACCTCATGCTTAGAATCTTCCAGCCTCGTTTCCCGAGTGCTTGGACTACAGGTGTGGACCACTGTCCAGGCGTCGCAATAAACTCTTTGTACAGATGTTTGGTTTCCAGAGCAACTCATGTAATTAAATATTCTTCCAATTCCCATCTTGTTGGAGGCTAAACCCAGTGAGAACCTAAATAGGTCACGTTCTTTCTCTCACAGGAACGGCTGGAGATATTAAAGTGTTTGGGACCCAGAGTCCTAAATACGTAGGTGGCAGGCTATTTATGCAGTAAACAGTTTCCTTACCCCTTATATTACAGGTGAGGCTTAAAGAGATTAAATAATTTGCACAAGGTTACTGAACCACTGCATTACAAAATGAGATCAGAACTCAGGTTTGCAGTCTGTTCAAATCTGTATCCCTAGCCACTGTTTCCCGGAAGTGTAGTTCCCCAGCTAGGATTTGGTTGGGTTTCAGTCCTGACTTTGCATTTCATGCTGATTCCCTTGACTATGGGTCACAATCAGGAATATGATGGCTCCGTAAAACGTTCCATCGATAGGGCCACCATCGACTACTGCAGAGATTTTCTTATTTGCTCAAGGCAAATCATTTCGTTTATGAACAAGTACTTCTTATTCAGGGAGCAAGTTTTCTATTGTGTCCTCTTTCTGTTTTTAATTTCACTTTTGTTTGTCTTTGTGAGGTGTGATCATAAATGATCATCTGTGGTATGGCTGATGTCCAGTCCCTGATTAATACCCAGCAATGATTAGCATCATTGATTAGAAAATTAGTAAATTATGCCGTCATTGATATTTCTAGTTCCCATTTAATAGCGTGTTTACTTAATTGATAGCTAATGTGTTTACTTTTAAAAGCTATTAACACATCAAAATAGTATTTATTGAACCTGGCAAAATGATAAATTATGTTTGTGTTTACTTCTTTATTCCCAAGGCCAATCTACCGGTGGTTTCTTTGTGTGTGTGTGTGTGTGTGTGTGTGTGTGTGTGTGTGTGTGTGTTTGTTTGTTTGTTTCTTTGTATTGTAATTGTTTTAGTCTGCTGAGGTCCCTTATCTAGATCATCAGGTAAATTAGTGTAATTACTAGGAAGCATGACTTTGGAAAAGTGGCTCGACTCTCCTGGATCATACCCAGCCAATGAATGCTTTTAAAGCACAGTAGTCCTGTCTAGTAGACGTTCTGTTGGGTTTCTTTGCTCGATTTACAATTCTTGACAGTAAAAAGTCACTCAGGAACAAGGAACGTGTACATTTTTGCATTTATTTTTATACTGCCATCCGTCTATTTCTGTGCATGTTTTACACTTTTTCTGAGGGTCTGGTCCAATCAGTGAGTCCCTGATGGCGGCTTTTGTTGGTTCAGCTGAGAGAGAGAAGAAGGGCATCTTTGGCAGGGAAGCCTAAGAGACCCATACTCTCCTAACCAGCTTTCAGGGAAATGGCTGCGAGGTGGTCGCTGCCTCTGCTCCTCAGTGTGGTTCCTCCTTTGGTTCCTAAAAGGCAGTGGCTGTCTTTTTTTACGAAGAGAAGATGACAGCCCCCATGTTCATTACAGTACGGTTTCCCGGAACAGATCTGAAGCCATCCTTTTTGAAATGGAGTTTGTTTGTGAGACACAGGGATAGTCTTGTTCCATAGGTATGCCTGCCTAGGTGCTTATCATCCTCCCAGTCACCAGCATTTGGCTATTCCAAAAAAAAAAAAAAAAAAAAAAAAAAAAAGACGAGAGAGAGTATTTAATTATATTCAGGTAAACAAAAACAAAAAAAACACGTAATGCTAAAACCCTTCTAGGCCTTTTCAAAGAGAAATTTCCGTACCTTCCTGAGAAATGACTGCATCGTTGGAGAAAGGTCCTCTGTCCTACTCTGCTGCTTTGAAGGCAGTGATAGTCATGTGGATGAGTTATTGTAGATTTTAAAAGGTTTAAATTTTTTAAATTGTCCCGTATGTGGGGGGACTAGGGATTGGGTGATGGGCGGGCATGTGCTCATGAGTACAGGTGCCTATAGAGGCCAGAGATGCCAACGCCCTGGCTGTTATAGAGGCCCAGCATGCGTGCTGGGGATGCTGCGTTCTGCTGTATGAACAGGACACACTAGTAACCACTGAGCTGCCTCTCTAGCCCCAAATTCTAGTATAGTTTAGGAGCTGAACTACACTACAATGTTATAAACCTTTTTACATGGCCTGAATAAGGACTGAGCCAGGATGGTGTCTGTAATAGACAGAACAATTACATTGAAGATTCAGAAACTAAAACTCTGTATAGTTGTTTCAATGTAAGTCATTTAGTGCACAAGCTCCAGAGCCCTTTGAGATGATTAAGGTCTATGAATGGGCAGTAATATATTTGAGTTCTTTAAAGTGTATTTAAATTTCATGCATATTACATTTCATACAAAACGCGAAGCACAGGGTTCACTTGAAGCTCCTGGTTAGCGACAAGGAATTTGAGATATAAGCTCATCCATAAATTGAAAATAATTATTTGCTTTCATCTCTGGTTACCAACATAGACTTCTGAGCTATTTTTTTTTTTTTCATTTTAAAAAATGACATTTTGTTTCTTTATTTTGTGTGTGGTCGCGTAACCGGTTTCATGGTAGAGAAAGTGTACATGTCGTGTTTTGTGGGTGGGAGTCAGTTCTGAGAGGACCAGGGATTGAACTCAGTTTGTTAGGCTTGGAGGCAAGCCCCTGTACCCACTGAGCCATTTTACTGGCCCTGTGTCTGATTTCTTACCATTCATATTAAGCATTGATACTGATTAATATTTCAGTTTCTCAGAAGTTGGGCATTTGTATGACGTGTATATTTTCCACCTCTGTTGAGATAGAACATGAGTAGAATTAAATATTAAAAAATTTAAGTGTGTGTTTATGGAGATAGAGAGTGGATAGTGTTTTTAATTTAGAAAGTATCTCTGGGGTTGGAGAGGTGGCTCGGTTAAGAACACAGGCTGCTTTACCAGAGGGCCTGGACTCATTTCCCAGCACTGGTATGGTAGCTCACACCTGTTATAACTCCAATTCCAAGGGACCCAGTGACCTCTTCTGACCTCTGCAGGCACCAGATGTGCAAGTGGTGTGTAGATCTACATTACAGGCAGAACATCTGTACACATCAAATAATAATGAAAACTCTTAATAAGAAATCTCCCTTGCATATATATTGTCAAGTCCTTCCCTAGCGCTCGTTTTAGGAATACTCTGTATCATGTCTTGGATGGGCCTACTGACCACGTCTATTACATTAATTCCCTTACTGTGAAAGGGAAGCTACCAATTCCAAATCCTAATAAAAGGATAAGTCCTCAGGTCCCCAGAAGAGAGCACCTTGAACATGGAATCAAGGTAAATTTGAAATAATATGTTGAATCATTTCTCTATTTCTTTTTTTTTCCTTTTATTTTATTTTACAATACCATTCAGTTCTACATATCAGCCACAGATTCCCTTGTTCTCCCGCTTCTGCCTCCCTCCCCTTCCCCCAAGCCCACCCCCCATTCCCACCCCATTTCTCTATTTCTTAATCCACCAATAATAAAGTTGTTTTGGATGAAGCTTTTCTGTTTAGGAGAATTCTGCAGTTACAATTAATGACACTGTTGGAATTTAGTCACCCACGGTCTGTTGAAATGTCTCTGTCCCCAAACCTGGCCAGCATTGCCAAGTAGATTTCAACCATGAAACGAACACTTGGCTCATGGTCACAAGGACCAGCTACAAGTTATGGTGCAGAGAAAAGGGGCGGGGAGAGAGGGAAGAGAGAGGTGGGAGGAGTCACCCTGGTGTTTGTCTGTCTGTAACATTTTATTTCTGTTAAGTGAATGAGCAAGATAAGTAACAGTGGCCATTTATGAACACACTGCATCACTCATCTTCTAAGTGTGAGAACAGGTCTGTATGTTTCTATAAAGTGAGTGTTGGGTCTGATTGCTTTTTCAATGGGATTTTAATACTAATAGTAACTTTAAGTTATTATACATAGTTCTACTGTTAGGACGACTGTGACAGTTTTCTTTACATAAAATTGGAAACCGATATAGTGTTTTATTTTATATACTTAGAGCATGTTATGATTTGTCCCCCCTTTTGAAGTTTTGAAGACAGCTCTTTCTGTGGTCCAGACTGGCCCTCCAGTTCTCAGTCCTCCTATCCGATTCTCCCAACACAAGGACTGAGGCCTGGGCCATGTCGCCTGCCTTGCATTTCCTGCTTTCTCAAGGGAAGGCAGTTCATAAGTTTAAAAGGTGAATTTACACAGCATTTATTGAAACTCCAAATAATTTTCGGTCTAGTTAAGCTAATATAGTCCCAGTGCATGCACTCAGCCAGTCATTGAGAATCCTACAAAGCAGACTTTGGGGGAGAAATGCAGTATCTTCTTCATAGTAATTACTGCCTTACATTTTGTCTTTGGTGGAAAATGACCAATTTTCCGATAACATTTTGATCTTATTCCCCCCACCATTGTGTTGTCGTATCAAGAAAACATGTAAGCCTGATTGAAGTAAGGCTAGAGGATGTAGGCCAGTGACAGAGAGAAGCCAAACAGGGCAGAAGATGGTGCATGAGCAAGCTTTAAAAGTGTGAGGTAGATTTCATCAGCTACTCAATGACCTGCCTTGAGCACCAAGTTCATGAAAGGAAATTTTAGACAAAAAGGTCAGAGAGAGGCATTGAAACCAGTGTATGGAGCTCTGTGAATCTTAAATATGGGTTGAGATGCTTATTAAGGAAGCCACTGGGACTGTGGCGTGAAACGGGAATTCGGTTAGTGCAATTGAGAAAAGAGGAGAGGAAACGTATTTGCAGTAATGGTGGACTTTTCTCACTATGATCCTGCGCTCTCGTGACTTCTGTTAAATAGCTTCAGTTTTAGAGTTTGCCAGTGTAGGCGTCCCAATGGCAAGGCCTTCTGTACACTGGTACCCTCAGAGCCTCAAACGGCACCTGGCATGTGACTGCTGCTCCGTGAATACTTGTCGAATTGGAAGAAGGAGTACACCAAGACCTTAGAAGATGAAATAACACATTAGAGCTGTGCATGGATAAAATATGACGGATCGAGGGTTAAAAGTAGCACCCGGCTCCTAGTTAGGTGTTCAGTCACGTGCCAAACTTCCATGCAGGTGTTTCCACCAGCCTGGCTGTTTGTCTCATTCTTTTCCATCCTCAAGCCCATTTCTTTTGATGTCTTTTCATCTGTGAAATCATTGCACGCTCTCCCTTGTGTTAGGATGTATTCCTCTCTCTCTTACCAGGTTGTATCCACTTACAAGCAGGGTGGGTTAAACCACTCCATCACTTTTGGAGAAGCTCCAGTCCCAGGATCAGAAATAGTACCTTCCCTTCTGATTTTACTTTGATCAGGAGGAAAAGAGTATCGGAGGAATATACTCATGTTCTTGGACAGAAGTTGAAAACATAGAGTGAAATTATTTTTCTCAGATTGGAAAGGATCTCTTAACGCTGACATACCTCCTTTTTTGTTTTCTTTGCTGTTGAAACAATAGAAACAGCTAAGATTTCTCTAGCTCTGTGTAATGACCTTGTGAATTCCTGATTAGCTCATCATCTTGCAATTTAAAAGCAGAAGGAGGAAAAATCGAAATGCTATCCTGATTCTGAGTGACAGCCTTGAAAGTACACATGCCCCACAGAGCAGCATTGTGTGGAGGCATGGCAAGGCCCAGATACCTGCTCACCATTATTATCATATGCATGTTAGTGTGGATATTAGTTATTGTGTCGACTGACCGTGTGCTGCTGGGTTTTAGAACACTACAGTTAACGGGGTACTTTAATCCAAGTAATACAGCTTGTGGATGTATTTTATAATATTTTCTTCTCTGAAAAAAGATGTTTCTCATTACCGAGATCAATAAAATATCAAAGAGGAATGGTTCTTTTGTGGCTGAGGAAATCGAACCCTATTATCAGCATGCATAATTGTCACTGAATTGTGTTAACCTTCTTTAAATTTAGAGATGTTTCCATCATATTGAAAAGAAGGGAAAAGGGTAGAAATGTGGTATTTTTTAAATGCCATGTTTCTCTAAATTATGAAATACTCACCTGTGAGCCAGAGTTCTGATGTTACCATAGCTCCTCGGGCTCAAAAATTTACAAATAACTGGCAACTCACTTCATCTCAAAATGAATGAAGACTACTTAAGTGTGAAGCGGGTTCCTGCTACATCAACACAATCATGCCTACTCCTGGAAGTTCTTCACTTAGTGTCTTCAACGTTGTGACATTAGATAATAAGAACTTTGAGACTATATATATATAGTCTCTCTCTCTATATGTGCATAGCCTCATATATATTATATATATATATCTGAGATATAGCTATCAAGAGAGCTATATCAGAGAAATAGATTTGTTTAAATTTTTTTCTTTAATTTTGAGAATTTTACACATTTATACAATGAAATATCATTTGTACCCCATCCCTGCCTCCGTCTCCTTCCATACCCCCAACATGCTTCCTCCCAACTTCTCTTTTTTTTGTTTGTTTGGGTTTTTTGGTTTGTTTGTTTTTGAGGCCCTACTAAGCACAGTTAGAGCCGTCCATCCGTTCATGGGTAAGAGGCCACCCACCGGAGCCTGGGAAGCTTCCTGGGGATCATGTCCTCAGGAAAGACTGAGTCTCCCTCCCCTGCCCACTGTCCACTGCCAGTAGGTCCAGTAGGTGAGTGGTGGGGCCTGGAGACCATTTAATCCCTCTGTGCCAGGATTTGGGCTGGCTTGATCTTGCCTAGTAGATCTGGTGCAGGTAACCCCAGCTACTGCCAGATTGTGAATGCTGAGGTCCTGTCCTGTCCTCAGGACCGCGTTTCACTGGATGGGACGCTTTTCTGCCCGCTCTTCATGATCTTCTCTGAGCCTTGCTGGTGGGCTAATACAAATGTCCTGCTTAGGGCTGAGCACTGGGTCTCCTGTTCTCTCCATTAGCTACTGACCACAGCTACGGAAAGCGCCTCTGACCAAAGCCAACCCCCTTTTATTGTCTGGTGCTCTACTTTGACTCATTTCGTTCCTTACACATGTGAAATCATGCGTGTTGTTCTTTCTGTGTCTGGCTTATTTCACTTAAAGCGTCCTCGGTGAGAAACAGTGGTCCTCACTTCAGAATAAGAGAATTCTCATTTCATAATAAGAGCCCCGGAGACCCAGAGTCGTGGAGTCAAGGCGGTTTGTTTTATGACCTTGTAAAGTCAGGCATCAGCCCAGAATGGCAGAGGCACTGACGGAGTCAGACAATGATCTTTCTAAGCCCTTGCACATGACCCTTCCTCCCTGTTTTGAACAATCAGGAGGGTACAATATTATTTGTCTTCTAAATCTACACTTTGCCCCACCATTTACATTTGCATCTTTATAATAAGAATTGTGTGAGCGAGAGATATTGAGACCATGATTGGAAAAAGCACAGGGACAAATAGCCAAACTAGTGGAAACACATGAACTGTGAACCAATGCCTGAGGAGCCCCCATGGAACTGGATCAGGCCCTCTGGATAAGTGAGACAGTCGATTAGCTTGAACTGTATAGGGGGCCCCCAGGCAGTGGGACCAGAACCTGTTCTCAGTGCATGAGCTGGCTTTTTGGAGCCTGGGGCCTATGCTGGGACACTTTACTCAGCCTTGGTGTAGGGAGGAGGGGACTGGACCTGCCTCAGCTGAATGTACCAGGCTGGGCTGACTCCCCAGGGGAGACCTTGCCTTGGAGGAAGTGGGAATGAGGGGTGGGTTGGTGGGGAGGGCTGGGGGGTGGGAGGAAGGAGGACGGGAGAAATCTGTGGTTGATACGTGAAATTAAATTAATTATAAAATAAAATATTTTAAAAAAGAATTGTGTATGGATTTTCATATCTACCTTTTATGTTGGATGCATTTGAAAGTCCACGGTTGCCTGTGAGTGATCATTGTAGGGCGAATAGCTAGGCTAGCAAGCTTTAGTAGGGACATGGTGTTCTCTGCTTGTTTGTAGCTGGACCTCAGCTGGCTTGAGACAGCTTAGAAAAGGACCATAAGGCTTGATTTCTAACAATGCCTTCTTCCGCTTCTTTTTTACTCTTTGCTCTCATTTTCATATTTATTTTAGCCTTTTACATTGGTTTAAAATGGGGGGGCGGGGTTCTCTCACTCAGCATTTAAAATCAACTCATTCTGTTGATAGGAATAATTAATCCAATCTACATTTTTATTTATCTTTGACCATCAGACCAAAGCTAATTTAGATCCTGTAGCTGGTAGGTTCCTAGCTTCAGCTTATTCTGAACTCCGCCAAGGACTCCTTTACAGTCAGTGTGGACAGTGGGAACCAAAGGTACCTGATGTAGGTAGGTCTCTTAGTTTGGGTTTTGGCTTGGACAGGCCATGTCAGAGAAGCAGAATTCTGCACTGTGGTAGTTTTTTGCTTGCAACCTTGTTAACATCAAGAAATACTTCATGTATTTTGTATGGAGGAAGATTCATATCCCTTGTTTGTTGTTGTTGAACGAGAAGGTTTGCAAAATGAGCCTCCTTGCTCCTTAAATGATCGGTATTCCATGCCCAAATATGTTTATTCTTTTGATGCCTATTGAATAAATTAACTCGGTTTGCATCTTTGAAGGTCTTTTGGCATGTAACGCAGACACAGTGTCTGTGATAATATCATTGAGGTTTTGGGCAGGTGGAGGGTGCATTGATCACTGCCTCTCAGGTGACTTGAGTAAAATACCCACTCAACCTATTAATTTTCTAGTAAAGTTTTCTGGAGGAAAGAATGAGCACAATAAAATCAACATTTGCAGTGATTTTATATAAATTGCTAAGATAAGACAATGTTTTTCGAGAACTAGGGAATAAGTATTTGTGTTCTTCCCAAAATTTCGTGTGTGTGTGTGTGTGTGTGTGTGTGTACGCAATGTTCATGTGTGGGTGGGTGTTCATGCACATGTGAAGGCCATAGTCACCTCAGGTGCCATCCACCTTGTTTTCTGAGACATGGTTCTTCACCGTCAAGGATTCACTGCGTATGGGAGGGAGACTCACTGACCAGTGAAGCCCAAGGATCTACCTGTCATGGCCCTCAAGCTGCTGGGATTTGAAGTGCATGCCTCCTCTACCAGCTCTTCTTCTGCGGGTTCTGGGGACTGAACTCAGCTCCCCATGCTCCTGAGGCAAGCACCTAAACCACTGAGCTGTGTCCCCAGCCCCCCCACCCCCTGCCAATATTGTTTGTTGAAACCTGATCCCTCCTGTGAGTCCATTGAAACTGAACACCTCCAGTGGTGGTGAGATCAGGGGGGATGGAGCCCTTCTAAATAGGATTAGTGCCCTCACAATTAGAGCACTCTCCCCTGACCTGCCTTGTGAAGACAAGGCAGAAAAAAAAAATGGCAGTCTGAACCAGAAAAATGGGTATTCAACCTGGAAGCTGTTGATACCTGGATTTTGGGCTCCTCAGACTCAGAACTAGGAAAAAGAAATTTCTGCCATTCATAGTCCGTTTAATTTATGGTGTTTGGTTCACGCAGCTGAAACTAATACATGAGACAAGTCAATGAATAGTTTTGCCTAAGTCTTAGAGTGTCATAACTACCCAACCGCTAGTTGTAAACTTAATATGCTACAGGAATATTCGATTCAGTTTGACTAGATTCAGTGACTACCTACTGTGTGCCTGATATCAGTACTTTATTAAGATATTTAAGATACAAGAAACTCACTTATATGTCTGCGGTGGAAAAAAAAATAGATAAAGCAGTAGTTCTTGTGTCTTCTAAGTAATAAATGTTAACCAATATATTTAATAAGTATTTCAAGTTTTTAAAGTTTTAGTTGTCATGGTTTTTGTTCTGTTTCTTCAGAAGACTGAAGGTAGGTTTGTGTCTCGCTTCTGTTTTAAAGTTTTGTGAACAAGGAGAAAAGGCTAGAGATTCAGTTCAGTGGCAGCCTGCTTGCCCAACACGTGCTAAGCTCTGGGTTCAGTGCTCAGTACCACAATATGAAGGGAAAAGTGAGCGAGTGAGTGAACAAAATAGACAGAGCTAAGTCAGTACATGATTTCAAACAGTAGTGTTGGTCTGATGGCCTGCTTGTTAATTTATCACTCATCACCGATGAATATATGGGCACCATTTGAGGCCAAGAAAGATTGTATTAATTTCTGTTGTGTTTTTGTTTTCCTTTTAAAAGATGTTCGAAGATGTCTTAACTTCCCAGTCCTGCTGTAAGAAATACACACTGAATTGCCTAAAACAACTGGGATATTTATTCTTGTGACTTCACAGGCTAGACATCTGAAATCAAATGTGACGTCAGCAGAGCCATGTGTCTGGCTACTGAAGGTTTCAAGAACATCCTTTTGCCTCTCTCAGCTTCTGGAAGCTCCAGAAGTTCTTGTTTGGGGACTGGATTTCAGTCTTGCCTCGTCTTCATGTGGCTTTCCCTCTGCAAGCCCGTGCATCTTTCCTCCATCTTCCAAATGCCCCATCCATTGACTGGGAGGCCCACACTCAGTTCAGTGTCTTCATCTTAACTAGTTATCATCTGGCAAGATCTTCAAATGCGGTCACATTCTGAGGTTCTGGGTGGACATGAACTTAGGGAAGATGCTTTCAAGCTATTACAGAAGGCAAGTAGAGTAGCAGAGAATTGGATAAAAACTGGCTTTCTTTGCTCTGAAGTTTTCCTTTTCGGTTAACTATTCCATGCAGATACATTTTAAGTTTTCCTGCCTTCCTACTCCTGTTCTTTTGTAAGACGTTCATCAGCCCAAGCTGACCTGTGCATCCTCTCTAGGAACCACCTCACATGATGGAAAACCCAGTAAGAAAGGCATAGAGTTCAAATGCTTGCTGTTCAACCAGCGAGGAGATTACATTTGCGTTCTCTGCTTCTTTTTCGATCTCAGAATTTGAAAACCGAGAGGGAAACAAAACTTACTTTGAGACTCGTATACTTGGGTTGTATCGTTCAGAGAATGGAGTTGTAACCCTCCCGACGGCATGCTGCAATCATTCATTATGATAAGCTTTGCGAGCGTGCTCGGCTGCCTGCTGCCGGTCTCCTTCCACGCTGAACTCATAAGCTATTTTTAATGAAAAAAAGGACATAAAAAGAGAACCTTATCAGGAAAGCTTATTTGTAACTTAGTTTGAAATTATCCTTGGCTTTTGATTCATTAATTGATTGATTTTTTTTTTCAGTCATACAAACTATTAATTTATACCAGAAAATCCTTTTTAAAAATCAACATCTGGATAAACATGGCATCGTGCTCTGTGAAAATGAGTAGCTATCTAGGTCAGGAATTTCAGTTTTATCATCATCCTTCAAGAGAGTAAATGGCACACTGGAAGTCTAAAGTGTTATATTCCCAAGGAGTGATGGATGAGATCTTTTTCTTGGAGCCGCTATTGGTTAATTAGATACGAGAAAGGCCTTAGCAGCAGCGGAGACTATAGAGACACCCGAGAAAAGCCTCGGGCACATAGTGTCCCTGCCTTATCATTCGACTTTGGGGTCAGTGCAGCCAGTAGAAGCTGCCTGTGTCTGTCATGTCTGTTTCAAACCCTTGCCAATGAACACAGCCTGTAAAGAGCCCATCATGAGTGAGGGAGTCTTAGAGTGAGAATGGGGTAGAGGCTGAGAAGGCCTTCTCAGGCAGACACGTCTGACCAGTGTTACATCTCAGATGTCTCAAAACATGTGGGAGAGCTCCCATCCATTTGAATGCTTTCAATTACGAAGTCTCTTCCATGGACATTTTGGAAACAGGTAACAGGATTAGAGAGCTAGGAAAAACCTCAAGTGGCCCTCAGTGCTAAGCTATCCCTTAAAGTCATTGGAGAGTATGATTTTCTTTGTTCTTTTGGAGACGGGGTTTCTCTGTTTTACCCTTGCTGTCCTGGAACTTGCCCAGTAGACCAGGCTGGTTTTGAAGTCACGGAGATCCGCCTGCCTCTGCCTCCCAAGTGCTGGGATTAAAGGTGTGCGCCACCACTGCCTGCCCCGCCTGCATGGCTACAGTGGGTTCTCGACCACCCTAAGGAGGGAATGTAGGGACAGGAGATACAAAGGAAAACACACCAAGTCTAGATTCTGATCAAGGTGCAACTTTATTTTCTTCCAGAAGGGTTTATATAGTTCCTGCAGGGTGGGGGGAGCAAGAAGCTGTCATCTGCATAAGGCGGGGCAAGCTAAGAGGATGTTTGTGTAGGATGTTTACAGGGTGAGAGGGTCCAGGGCTCTGACTCAGTGTCCTGTTGCTAGGCAACCTGACTGTAAGATGATCTAGTTCCCTGTCTTATCGGGGGTCTGTATTTTTCCACTAACTATAGATTCTGTCCTTGTCCCTGACAACTGCCTGGCTAGTATGGATGATTTTTATGTATTGTAGGAACCTGGTCATGCTGGGTCCTTACGGTTGTTTGTCTTGCTGTACAGTCCTGTGTGAGCCATCTGTTCTTAAGAGAGAATAATGTATGTTTGATCAGAAACAATGTAAAGCAAACAGATAAAATCAACCTCCAATTTATTAAATCCATATTTTAGAGAAAGTATTTATGCCATAATAATGCTCAATTCTTTATGTGCTGATTAAAAAATGAATTTAAAATAAAAAAAAATATTCTCATTCTAACCGAGGCATCCCAGGACAGTCCACAAAACCTAATTTAACCCACAGTGTGACATTTTCTCATAGATAGTACCTTTCCTCAATTCCGCTTCCAAATGCCAAGAACTCAGTTCCTTCAGCTAAGCATTAACTTCGATTTGACCATGTGGTGCACCAGACCATAAATGAGGATCTGGGCAGATAACCAATTCACAGTGCAGAAACAGAACAATCACTCTGATTGGCTGCTAAAAGGAAAAAGAAGGGTCCTGGGAAATTTCAAGGGTCCTTGGTTAATCTTTGACAAAAGTAAAGTATCTGTTAAGGACTAACACGCCTTTTGAACTTCAGTAGTTCCAGGTTAGAGGCTGCAAGTAGAGATCTGTCCTGTGTCCCCATTATATAGGGAGCTGGCAAGAAAAACCTCCATGGCGGGGGTCTGTGCGGAGACTTTTTGAAGAAACCTCCAATCCTAGTTCTCCATGATCCTCAGGGAAGGTGCAAGACCTTTGCTTGCATACCTCTGAAACTTCTCTTTTGGAGTACATCAGTCAGTCACAGGGTTTAAGTAGACTAGATTGGGGTTAGTATTTTCAGCGATTGGACTGAAGATCAACAGTATTGCTTTTCTAGTGTAGAAATCTCAGGAACAGAACCCACCATCGCTGATCATGTGAGTCAAATTGTGCTAGCCTTCATTTTATTCACATGTGTTTCTCTGCCTGGTTTCTCGTGGAAATCTTACTGTGCCGTTAAATGACCCAAAGCTAGACAGCCAAAGGGGAGAAAAATAAAGATACTTTCAAAATGTTAATTATCCTAGGTATTATAATATTCCAGTCTCATAGAGGTAAAACGCTAGACCATTCAGAATATCTTAAACAGTATAAAATGCCCTTCTGCGTTGTTGGGAGGATACACATGCTGCAATATATGTAGAGCATTGTATATATGTATATATATTATATTGTACATATATATGTATACATTGATCTTTCCATATATATAATATTCACTTACTTATCAGTATTCATCTAGCAGTATGCATACATATATGTATGTATGCCTATATCAACTTTAATGTAAGTACATTACTTACAAATATTTCTTAAGAAATAATATAGTTTAAGGATAATTACAGGTGAATAGGTCATTTAAGCAGTATTTCTTGGGATAGAGCATATCATACATCTTACTCATCCGTTCTCTTAAAAACTGTATTCCACAGTTGACTTTTATTTTAAAGCCTCATTAAGTCGTCATTATAACCAGAGATAATTAAGATGATTTATTTTAGTAGAATGTATTTCTCTGGACTCATCCTCTCTATCTCTATATCCAATTAAACTTTCTCCAAAAGTTAGAAGAGTCGTTCATTTTAATTACTAAAGATACCCACGGGGGAATTCCTTGAGTGGACTCTCAGATTTCACGGGATTTCTGTCTTGGGAGTGAATTATCTAGGAGAGGCAATAGCCTAGTTCTCCAAGCCTTTCTCACATCTTGAACTTTATGTTGCATCCCCCACGCCTGTAACTCACCACCTTTTCGCCTCATAAGCTCGCTCATTATACTGTCCACACATTTTTATTAATAAGCGTGGCAAGAAGTCCCTTGCACGCTTCAGCCCCTCCATCGGCATCCTTTCTTCTTTTTCCAGCCCATGAGCTTGTGCTTGGTCAGCCATCAGTCTCCTGGCTTGTTTTTCTTGGACCCAAATAACAGCTATTAATACAATCTGAGCGCGGCTTTGTCCCCGTTCCATGGGTTCTTTTAAAAATGATTACTCGGTGTATATTTCCTGACTTCACCTTTATTTCTCGTCTGAACGTGCTGATTTGTACTGTTTAAGACTTTAGTAAGTGCAGTTCATTGAAATCAGGAAACGTAGCTTGGCAATGCTAACTACAGGGAGTATGTCAAGGTTTTTTCTTTGTCTTAGACGGCAATCATCAAACCTTTTTCCTTATGTACTTGAAGAATTTAGATGAACTGCATACCCTGTCACATACTTTTAAGTTGAAATCTGTTTCTCGTCACAAGTGAAAACAAATGCGAAAGATCATCTCCAGGGTATGGTAGATACTGGTATTTTGACTAAAAAAGCAACCTCCCAGTTCTGAATGTCCATTAACAGTAAGTACTAAGAGCCTTAGCAGTTGGAGGCAGCCCATTGTTTACGTACCCATAAGCTCAGAAACTTGCATGGAAATCTTTTCCCTTAAAAAAAAAAAAATCCTGTTTCCATTCCTTTTGTTTTGATGTAGCATCCCTTTATTTTGAAATATATTTTTGGTTTGTCTTTGTCTTCCTTTTTGCATGTACCTATACATTTTAAACGTCCCAACAATGTACATAAATCTAAGTTTCAGAAGCCTGCTGTAGTACACGGTTCTGAGAGATCGACATGAATAGCTAATTTTTGTTTAAATCCAATTATAGTCCGCACACACTAGATCCAACACCAAAACACATTTCAATAAAAATTATTATGTAGAGTAAAATTCTCTTGGAAAATGGAGCTCATAATGAGACTAGATGGGGCTCATAATGTTTTGTTTAATTGGGAAACTGCTCAATTGTCCACTCCTTGGCTGTCCTAGAGTATGGCATTGCTTTGTGGTATGTTTCTAGCTAGGTGCCTTTCTTTTCTTTTCTTTTTTTTTTTTTTTTCTCTTGGAGTGAAGGAAAAATAAAAAACCTCTGCAGAAAACACTTTGAGGCAAATCAGATCAAGGCCTGAAACAGGTGTGTGCTGCTGCTGCTCAGGTTTGCATAACCTTATGATTTTGCTCTCTGCATGCAGGACCCTGGCAGAGCACAGGAAGGAGGTCACTGGTCTCGCGGTGCATTTTTATGATTAAGCAGGCATATATAATGAGCGTTAGTATACACTGAAGTGCATCGTAATTCGATGCCCACATTTGCTCTGTATCCATTAATTGAAGCTCTTATTTGTTAATTACTCAGGTGAGCGAGTGTAATTCACCTGGAGCACTAGTTAGTGTTGTGGGTGGGTCATTCCTAAATGAGGTACTTTTCATGTATTTTAGGATATCCAGGATCTGCGGCCTCTTGCTCTCTAAATGTCAGAACTGTTTTCAGACATGGAACAGACATTGGTGGAGAGGTGGCTCCACTGTTAATCACGCTGGCTATTTGTGCATAGGACCAGGTTCAGTTCCCAGCATCCACATGGTAGTGCACAAACAGTGGTCACTGTGATTCCAGGAGATTCAGTACTGTCTTCTGGCTTCTGCAACTCCAAGTACCCACATGGTGCATATACATAGGTGTGGGTAAAACACCCACATAAAACAAGATGAATCTTAAAACAAACTTAAAACACTGTGGCCACCAGATATTGCAACAACCCCCTACACACACACACACACACACACACACACACACACACACACACACACACACACACACACACACGAGACCCTATTTTTAGTTTCTTGAGCAAATAATATTGTCGCCAACTTAAACTCCCAATATCCTTTTAAACCTGATTTTAAAAGCAAGTTTTTAAACACCTGTTAAATTATTAACATCTCGCACTCCTCTTTTGCTTTCAGTTCATTTTTGTGTTTCTTAAAGATTTTCTGTTTGATCTGTGAGTTCAAGCCTTCCAGGTCTCCACCAGAGACATCTAGCTCAATACATAATTTTCCTTCAAGTTAGTGTTTGTTGTATGATGACTTTTACTTCATGTTTCCTGCTGTGGCTCCTACTGTCTTTTTAGTGAATTTACTTCGTTTGTTTATGCCTTAAGGTTTCCATATCCCCTTCTCATTGTCTCTGCTGCGTAACACTTTTGGTTTTCGTGGGCATACTGTGTTCCAAGTCATGTGGTGTCATCTTCCTCAGAACCTTCCCCATCTATACGTCAGCTATATTGGTCTATTCGCCATACTTCTTCAGGATTGCCCTAGGTAAATCCTATAATGCTTCAGAGATCTCTTGAGTCGGACAACACAGGTTCATTTGCAGCACGTCATAACTCCAGTCAGTACAGCACACCTTCTTCTTCTCCGGGTGTCAGAATGTGATAGGTTCCTTCCTCTATGGACAAGTTACCTCTTGGCTCAATATGTATCAGTCAACTCAGTTCCCAATAGGAGGAGAAAAAAATCATTGGATGCCTGTGTACACATTGTTATTTCTATTAAACTTGATTATTTGTAAACCTTCATCTTTTTAAAGAGCATTATCAGTGGTTTGCAAATTATATAAATATAGGATTCCTAACTGTGGTGCCTTGGTTTAATGATGTTATGACAGAATACTGTAGATTGTAAATGATACATTGTAGGCAGAGTTTTCCTGTCCCGGCAGCCATTTCCAAATTACCACACAGAGGCTTATATTAATTTGAAATGCTCTGCCAATAGCTCAGGCTTGTTACTAGCTAACTATTTTGTTTAAATTAACCCATATTTTTTATTTATGCATTGCCATGTGCTTGCTCATGGCTTGTTACTTCATTTTCTACACATCCTGCTTCTACACTCCTGCCTAAATTTATCCTGCCTTGCTATTGGCCAATCAACTTCTCTATTAACCAGTGAGAGTAGTACATATTCACAGTGTACAGAAGGATTATTCCACAGCACTTCTTCCTTTTCGTCTAATTAAAAAGGAAGGTTTTAACCTTAACATAGTAGAGCTATACATAACAGAAATAGTTATCAAGTAAAAATTACAGTTACAATATCTAGTCTATTTCTATTTGGCAAAAGTTATAGAAAATACTCTATTGTCTATCTTATCTAGTGCATCTGAAGTTTTATACCCAATTTGCTTTTTATCATAACTAGGGAAAACTATAAGTTTAACTGTTTAGTCTTTAACTCCATCAAAGATCCCAGAAGGATGAAATGTTAACTAATGACAGGGACATCAGGCTGCCTGGACAGTCACCCAAAACTCTTTTGTAACATTGGGCCATCCAAGTCTGGCCTTCAGGCGCAGCATAGCTGACAGACTTTCCTGTAAAGCAGGAATTTTGAAGGCCTGTCCTACCTTATCTTCACAAAGTTTGGCAGTTGCCTTCTTTTGTGTCTTGCTGGTCCAGTTTGGACAGTATATTGTCAGTAATGGAGGTAAGGGTAGTTTCTTTGCCCACCATAGCTAGGTTTTGCCATAAAGAAAACAATCTCAGCCGGGCGTTGGTGGCGCACGCCTTTAATCCCAGCACTCGGGAGGCAGAGCCAGGCGGATCTCTGTGAGTTCGAGGCCAGCCTGGGCTACCAAGTGAGCTCCAGGAAAGGCGCAAAGCTACACAGAGAAACCCTGTCTCGAAAAACCAAAAAAAAAACAAAAAAACAAAAAAACAAAACAATCTCAATAAGGAGTTTCTTCAGTGCCCATCATCTTCTCTGAAGTAGATTGATGCTGCCAGGAGCAGACATGTCTCACTGTCATGAAAAGCCTTGGGTTACTAAACATATTAAATGCCCTATCTGTAGGTCTTTGAAGTGTTTGAAGACCATTTATCTAAATATATTGGTGTATAACCTTGAAATCATACCTAACATGACTGTGTTTGACTATTACAGATTACTATTATCTATATTTCTTAATTATATATTACACTTTTAAATGAGCTGCATAAACCTAATACCCTAAACAAGAGTAGAAACATACATACAGTATAATAAAATCAACTTTAAATTTGTATCAATAAACCAAATCCATACTAATGTAGAATATTTTGAAATTAATAGTTGTTTTTTATATTAAAGTAGATTCAATAATCTACCCCTTTTTCCTATTATTCCTATATCATATCCCCCTTTTTACTTTACAATGAGATTTTTGAATTTAATTTTTTTGATTATTTTTTTGACTGACCAATAACAACTTGTAACCTATTCCCTTAAATAATAATAAACATCCAGAACCCATTTTTGGGGGAACATGGGTATAGTACTCTAGACTATTTTCTGTTGTTTGGGGTACTGATATCTTTTGGGGAACCTTGAGAAAAAATGGATAATTGTTAAGTCTTGGCTGGAGTATTCTGTGAGGCTGGATCATCTCAGTCAGCAGCCTTGAAGCTGTTCAGGATGCTGGATCACCTGGGCCGTTTTTATTGGTGTCTGGCCTCCTTGTTTATGAAAATACATAAACTTTTAGAGTAACATACATATCAGCATTAATATAAGTATAGACTGTGTATTGCACTTCAGTCAACCAAAGATGATTTTTTGTTTTATGTTTGAGCTGGTAAAATACACATCATGTGTCTTGTAGTTTTTCTAGGTTTATTTTTTTATGCCTATAGTCAGGGTTTCAGGGGATCTTTCTCGATCAAACTTGATTTTCTTTAACCCAAAATGAATCCACAGTCTCTCATTTCCTGTGGAAATGAAAGCATGACCTCTCCCTCAAAGTAACATACCTTTTGATTTAAGTTTTGAAGTCAGGATATTTTTTTAAAATATATAGGTTAGTTGAATCTAGCAGTTTTTTTTTATAATCCAGTGTCTCTTAGCAGCCAAAAAATTCAAAGACAAACACAATAGCATGCAGGATGCAGACTCTCTGTGTATTTCCCAACTTTTTTGTGGCTTATTTCTTTTATATTATTTTACTCCCCTTTTAAGGACTTTATTTTATTATTTTAGAACTATATTTTTAAATCTAAGACTGCATATACTCTTTCTCTTCTCTCTGAAGCCTACACATACCTGTAAACACATTGTGACCTGTTTAGAGGCTCTTTTTGTCTGAATCTGCCCTTACTATGTATCTGTAACCTTTTCTGCCTGCACAACCAAACAAAACAAAAAACAAAACAAATAAAACAAAAAACTGTTGTGTACCTTAAATTATGGTGTGTTGGTGGCTGGCTCCACACCGTTCCTTGGTTTCCTGGGAGTCTCATGGTGGAGATACGTTTACCACCAGCTCTGAGAACCATGCTTACTGCCCCAACTCTGGGCAGTTTTTGGATCCACGTTACCACCAAGTAACATGCCACTGGCTACTCATGAACACCATGTAAGTGTTTGATGATAGGGCCTCTTATAGGAGCTGCCCGTTTGTTTTTCGTTTTTTTTGTTTTTGTTTTTGCTGCTAGCACTGAGCCAGGAAGCTGTCTCTTAAAGAAGCCATGCCTCTGCTTGCTGTCAGCAAACAGAGCCCACCCAAGAAAATGCTGCTACCAGAACCCATGCTTGACTCTGTTCTTTTGTGTGTTTAGAATCGTTTTTAAAGCTTTCTCAGGTTTTCTGTGGAAATTCCTGTCGAATGTTTGCGCACCCTATCTAAGTGGAGTTTTCCCATTCTGGAAGCCATTTCCAAATTGCTGCATACACAGAGGCTTATATTTATTTGAAATGCTTGGCCAATAGCTCAGGCTTGTTACTTGCTAACTCTTTCATTTAAATCAACCCATATTTCTTATCTGTGCTTTGCCGCGTGGCTGATGGCTTATTACCTCATTTTCTACACACTCTGCTTGCCCCACAGCTGGGTGGTGTCTCCCCTTTTTCACCCCCATATGCTCAGTTTGATTGTCCCACCTAACTTTATCCCTGTCTTGCTATAGGCCAGTCAGCTTCTTTATTAACCAATGAGAGTAGTACATATTCACAGCGTACAGAAGGATTATCCCACAGCAATATATCACAGAAGTTTATTTGATTCATGATACTTAAGACTGAGAATTCTGATACTGAGTTGCTGCATCTGGCGGGAACATCTTGCTGCTTTAAAACATGGTGGATGGTATCACAAGGCAAGAACAAGAAGGAAAAGGGAGAGGAAAGAAAGAATTGGGAGGCCGGGTGGTGGCGGCGGCGCACGGCTTTAATCCCAGCACTCGGGAGGCAGAGCCAGGCGGATCTCTGTGAGTTTGAGGCCAGCCTGGGCTACCAAGTGAGTTCCAGGAAAAGGCACAAAGCTACACAGAGAAACCCTGTCTCGAAAAACCTTTTAAAAAGAAAAAAAAAAAAAAAGAAAAGAAAGAATTGGGAAAGAAAGAGAGAAGAAAAGGGGCTGGGACTCCTCTCTTATTTTATAATTCACCTCTTCGTATATAATGGCCCCAGTTCATTAAAACAATGCCCCTGCTTGGGAGAGAGGGCGGGGGTGGGTGGGAGGAGGGATGAGGTGGGGTCTGTGAGTGATATGTAGTGTGAGTAGAAAATTCCTTAATAAAGAAAAAAATGAAGAGAAAAAACAAACAGTGCCTCCATGAATTGCTCGCCTCTTAAGGATCCGGTTCTAGCTAAGTCATAATGCCCCACGAGTGGCGGTGAAATTTCGTTCTGACTTTTGGAACCAACATTCAAACCACAGGAAGTGGAGTGTCTAGTATCTCTGTCTATCATGCACTTAAGAGTAGCCATTTCTTTGTCCTCTTTAGTTTTGAGCAAGTTTAAATACTCAGCAGAACTGCTGGACAGAGGTTGCAGTAAAGAAATCTCATCGTGTATGAGAGTGGCTATGTCCTCGTATGATGGATGCTGAAAGGAAATTTTGTAAGCGTTTTGCAGCTCTTAAAGGATTGAAACTTTAGTGGCCTGTGTTATTAGAAACCCTACAGTCTCCCTAATATGTACACATACTTCTCTGTTCAGTTCATAAATATAACTTGTGGAAATGACAGTCCCATGCTTGGGGATTTAATCTTCACTGACTAATTTATCGGGTGTTTTACCTTTCTGCAGTCACAGATGGTTTTCCTATCTGCTTCTATTGAACACTTATTCACAGGTGTCTCTCTCTGTCTTTATTGGATAAATAATAATCCAGTGTCTCTCAAGCGGCTGCAATAATTGGATTCCAAATAAGAATCTAAGCTTTGTAAGTATTGTCCTATTCGGGATCCGATCTCTTTGCTCCGGTCTCTCTAGTACCCTCAGATAATGTTTCGGCTTGAGTGAGACACGCTGAGATGGTACGGTTTTGGGTGAATTACTTAGAACGGATCTTGAAAGCAAGTTCCCACTGTAACGTCTGTGCTTCCTAAATACAGCACTCACCGTTCCCACACAGGCCCCTCTGGGGTATTACCCACCTCACTCCAAAGTGACCTCCACTCGCCTAAGTGGCATCGCATCCAATACATTCCCCAGTTTTTCTGCTTGTGGAAACGACTGTCCTTGTCCAAAGCCATTCAGACTCTACCAAGTCTCCTTTTCCTCCGTTTCCAGATTTCAAAACAGATGTAGCCCCTTCCTCCCAATCTCCTGTCAGTCAAAACAGAGGATGTGGTAGTGTCTAACACAGAGGATTTCAAAGTTAACTATTTGAGGTTGTGAGGAGAAAAAGATTGGGGAAGACATAAAAGTTTAAGGACCAGCTCGATGGCTTCTTTGATGCCAGAGAAATATATTTTTACGGCTTGCTTTCTTCTGTTTTCCAGGATGAGACATTAAGGCATGGGTGTCATACATCCTTGGCAAGCACTCTGCCCCTGAGCCATTTTTTTCCCATCCATTTTTGCACTTATTACTTTTTGAGACAGGGTCTAAGTTAACTACCGTGGTCTTGAGCTGGTTCTGTAGCCCAGGTGGACCTTAGATTTACAATCCTCCTGACTCAGCGCTGTAGAAGAGCTGGGGATTACAGATTTCTTTTAAGAATTAAAAAAGCGTTGACTTTTAAAATGATGGGCGCTGTTGAGAACACGACGCTTTAGTAACCGTTGCAAGTTTTTCAAGATGTATAAACTGGGTAGTCACACATACAATTCCTCTAGGTTGTATGATGCTGACTTGATTCTCCGGGTTTATGCATGCCTTTCTTAAACCTCTACATCAGTCGCAGAAGTGAGTTGAACAGGTCTTTCAAGGATAAGGTATATGGTCTTGAAGGTCAGCAGTTGTAAATGTTGTAAGAATGAATTAGTAGCAGGAGGGGCCGAAGAACTCCCCTCTCATGATGTAGGCCAGTGGGGACAGTGATTTTGACGCTTGAACCTCCTGGAAGCGTCCACATTTTGCAGTTTAATCTGTTTCACACAGGCACAATGTGCCTGCACCTATGGCATTCATGAGTATTTAGTTAGTGTAAGACTTAGAGGGAAGCTTAGGGCAAAATATATTCGTTTTTAATTTCGCTTCTGATTACGTGATGTACTTATAAGAGAAAGCATTTAGGTGGGGGCTTGCTCACAGTTTGAGAGGGTTTGTCCATGGCCATCAAGGCAGGGAGCAGCATGGCAAGCAGGCAGACATGGCCGCGGAGCCGCAGCTGAGATCTTACCTATGATCCACACGTTACAGACTGGGTCTGGTGTGGGCTTTTAAAACCCGGAAGGCCACTTGCAGCCACGCCCCTCCTCCCACAAGGCCACACCTCCTACTCCTCCCTAAGCAGCCCACAGAGTGGAGACCATACATTCAAATATATGAGCCAGGGGCGCCGCTGTTCCCATTCAAACCACCGCAGGACGTAATCACCGTAGACATTGAACTTAGGCTTAACATGACTTCTTCTTACCCGTCTCTGCTCCAGCTGCAATTCAGTCTTGTTTTCCTTCTCGTGAGTCTGTCTTTGCGATCTGGATTTGACATCTGCTTCAGACTGTTTCTTAAAGAAGGACCCGTAAATCAGCGGCTCTGGAATTTTAAGTGTCTTCATAATTTTTAATTCTGACAACTGTCATGTAGAGTTTATGACCAGAAAACAATGTCTAAAAACGGGTCTTCCTTGTCTTTTAGCACGTATCCAGGCTTGTTTCTCATGAGTCTGTGTTCAGTTACCACAGGGTCTCCATCCAGATACTACATGGTCTCTATTCAATTACTACAGGGTCTCCATCTGGAGCACACCCTTTATCCTAGGGAAAAATCAAAATGAAAAAGAAATACTTATGAAATAATTCTACATCAGATTCTAATTCGAGGATGATAGCATGGTGACTTGTTCTAAAATTCGTTTTAGAAGTTCTTTGTTTAGTGCTCTGTTCTGTTGGTACCGATCTCCTTCTATTAGTTATTTCGTTTTGAGACAGAGCTTGTACTTCAGGCTACCCTCAAATTCATGATCCCTTACATCTGTTGAAGACTGCTTCTCGATTTCTGTCGTCTTCAAATCATTTGATTTCATGAAAGCCTTTAAGCACTTTACACACAGGAACCTTAGAAATAAATGTCCAGGCAGCTGTAGAGGTTCCACGCCATCTGTGTGTAGAAAGAGCGCTGGTGTGCGTCCTAGCTGAGGGTTATGTGTCCTAGAGATGTGTGTAAGACACACACACACACACACACACACACACACACACACACACACACACACACACACCCTTCTAGCTTTGGTGTACTAAAATCTTCAACAGTGATGGACGCTTCTGGAAAGAAGAGCCTGATTGCCATGGGCACACCAAGCAGAAATAAATAAGAAAACAAAAATTGCAAGTGTCATTTCTTTCTTTCCGTCAATACAGAACGGAATCTGAGAAAAGAGAACTTTCCGGTTTGCCTTTGAAAATCTGCTCTGTGTTTGCCAGCATCATATCTTCATCTGGATCATTTCTCTATCGAATTCCAGAACTTTCTTCTAAGACGAGCAATGTAAAGAAATTCCATAAGCTTCCAAGATTATACTCCTGAAAATACTATCCGAGTTGTTTAGTAAGTTTTGTACAAGATGCAACATCATGTCTAAGATACTCAGATTTAACAACAGTTTACTTCCTTATTTTCAGTACCTTTTTTTTTGTGATCATGAACAAAAATAGTTTTATATCCTCAAACCATTATTTATGATTATGGAACCTGAATGTTGAAAATAAACTAAAATATAATAAACAAAATTAGTTAGGATGCTCTAGAAAATACCAAGAATGCAAAGTAACTACTTTGGCACAAAGCAAAGCAAAAACAAAATTCAATTTAGTTAGAAGCTGTACTTACTTGGGTATCATGCGAACTATAAATTTTCTACATGGTAGTAACTTTTTACATTATGTCTCTGGAACCTATCTGATTTTTTTTTTTTTAACAGTGGCTAATGTCAGTCTTATCACCAACTGTTTGTTTCTGTGGAGTTTAAATACCATTGCATTTTATTTGCTAAGAAATTTAAATTCTAGAACGCACAGTTACTTTTATAATTGCGGCAATAATCCTCTTTTGAAGTACTGTAAGTGTTCTAGTTTTCTTGTTTTTGATAACCACACACTAACAATAACAAGTCCAGTGAAATTTAGTCTACTGATATGATGTGTGGGCAAAACTAGTTTATTCTTTCAGTTGTTCAATTGGCTATTTCTGTGTCCTTTAAACACTATTCAAGTTTGGTGTTAATCATGCTGCTCATGTCTTTCTTAATATTTTAGCAAGGAAAATTTGAGCTTCATATTTGGAATTTTATTTTGGTTAATGATTAATATCCTGTAAAGAAGTGTGACATATGGTGTAAAATTTTGCTGTTCTATTTTTCAAGATCTTTTTATAGCCCCCATCACGTGTTTCCATAATCATCGACTTTTCGTCTTCTTACAGTGACTCAATTCTTTGCCACCAGAGGGCAGTATAAAAATTGATTTGGTTAATAAGCGTCATGTCCATTTTTTCCTTTAAGCACCATTGTTCTAGGTATCACATTGACGAGATCTAGATGTCCTCTTTTCAGCCACCAAGGAAACACATAACTCTGAGTTAAAATTGTCATCGTGGCATTATAGATTGTTTTAAATTTTTCCTTTTCTTGTTCTTAGTATTAAAATTGTCATGATATACAAAATGTTAGTCACCCAGTCATGTAGGCCGAGAAATTCATAATTTTTTAAAACACTTTGTCTTATTAAGTTGTGGATTATTTTGGGAAAGGGGGACCTTTGGAGTTGATGGTTCTTGGCTAAATTTTATTGGATATATTTTTATTTGGCACATTATAAGAAATAACATATTTTACCCAAAGGGATTCTCGTATTTTAATCCATTTCCCAATTTTATTGAAAATCAGAGTTGGAAGACTGTAAGACTCAGTACGTAGAATAATTTGGAGGCTAGTACTTGTACATATTTTTGGTTTACTTAATATAGTAAATTTTCAGTTAGTTTCCTGTGAAATACAAAAATGTACTGTTTTAGCCTGCCAACTTGAAAGTCTCTAATTTTCAAAAGAGGATACAATTATTGATGGCTAAAAATGTTAAAATTCTCTGATGACACCATACATATTTATAATTAATCAGGCTTCTAGTGAACTAGCACAAAACACTTTTAGGACCTAGTTAGACTCTGATTTTATACTATTTTAACCTACCTTTTATTTATTTTAATGCATTTAAATTCATTGATTTGAAAGTTATAAATATATTTATCACAGTCAGCCTGCCATCCCCAAACACTATCCCCTCAACTCGGGCTTATGAATACTTAATTACTAGATTTGAAAGTGTTTCGTGTCTTGTTAAAAATGCAAGGCTTATGATATTGGATGCGCAATTTTGAAGAAATGAGGAATGCCATTTGTTTTTATTAAGCTGGGATTTGAATGTTTGAGGAAGGCGTTGAGGGAGGCATTTCTTCAGAAATGGAAGTAATAATCCTCATTTGTAGTGTTGAAAATAATATTTTTACAGTGCACCCATTCTTTATAAATAAACACAGGAGTCCATGCTTGCAAGGAATCTATTTGCTTCCCGTGTTTATTGATAAATTCTTGTGGGTTTTTTGTTGTTGTTGTTGTTGTTGTTGTTTTTTTTTTTTGGTGTTTTGTGTCTGCTCTTTCATTCTATGGGGAATTGTACATAACAAAAGAAACACAAAAAAAATTACAAGTCAACCTGGTTGATCTGTAGGTGGAATTACGATCTTTGTGGTGGAGATACTGGCTACCAGGTTTAAGATTTCCAATACATAAGTAATTTTAGTGATGCAGTTCATTCTTTACAAATAAGACGAACGAGCTTCTGAGAAACCTTCTCTCTTGAAATTCCCAATGGGCCTTCAGGAAGTACAAAGGACAAGAATCAGCAGTGATATTCTAAAATGGAATCTGTGTTGCAGTCCCTGCTTGTGACTGTTAATAGCAGGACATGTTTGGATATATTTTCAGAAATTGTATCCGCAATTATTTTGTTTTAAGAATTGACTTGTGATAGAATTGTAAGGCAGTTTGAAGGTGGCACATTTTTGTCCTCTCGGAGCAGGGTGGGAAAAAAATCAGTTATTTTGGACATACACTGCTTTCTCTAATGTAATTGGCGCTTGAAGTAAAACAGCACTCAATAATGACATTGTTCAGATGAAATTTTGTGATTTTTTTTTTTTTTCCCTGTGGAGTCAAATCGATACTGATGTTTCTACTCTCACAGGCTCTCAAAATGAAGCTTTCAGGCCAGGAGTCGGGTTACAGGAACCATTGCCAGGGTTCATGGTATGCAGAGGTTTTCTAGAGGCACAGTAGGCCAGGGTCCTAATGATACTCTGCAAAATTATAATTGCTTTGGGCCAAAGTGAGAAAGCAGCATTTTTGAAATATAATTTTTGGGGTTTTAAGTTTTGTAGGCCTTTCCAGTAACTGATGGAATAATAAACGTGTTTTCAAAAGGTATATCCACCTACATGCATTTGAATGGTTAGTAAAGAAAATTAGTATTACTAAGAAAGGAAAACTTAAAATTTGCCTTCTAATTGTATGTGGGAAATTTTATATAAAGACAGCAGGGGTTATTTAATGAGAAATTATGTTGTAATGTCTCCTTGCATTTTAGAAAAAAAACACGTAGGTATTTTGTGAAATTTCCATCTCCCGGTTTTACTTCTGGATTTTTGTGATGGGTTCCCAGGCGATCATGACTGAAGCAAGGTTTAATAGTCAAATCTCAGGTGATGTACTTGAAGCCATTGTTTCAGGGAAGAGAGAATCGGGCATCCAGGGAGGGATTTTGAGGTTTGTGCTGATTCCTTTCATTGGTTTTTTTGAAAGGCTTAGAGAATTTCCATTTCTTCCCAGTAAATCTTAAGTTGTTTCTTTTTCAAAAATATAATCATCTAATCCTTTTCTAGGGATTTGAATTAAGAAATTTTATTTTGCCAAAATGAGTAATTGACAACTTATACTAAACCCCCCAATAATGATTCAAAGACAACTTAAAATCAGAATTTAAATATATCTTTAAATAAATGAAGAGAAAAACATACCTTATGAATTAAGCTTTAAGTATGGCTGTAAATGAGACAAAAGTCCAAATGCAAACCTAACATTAAAATATTTTATTTATTATACACTTTTTAAGAAAAAACAACACCTTATTTTTTGTTTTAATTTATCGTGACTATTCTGAAATTTTTAGATTATGTTCATTATCTGCAGTTTTAAAATACAATTTTATGTGAAAGAGTCATGGCTTCATGTTTATTCTAATTTAAAATATGAGTACAAAAAACCAAAATGAAATACATAATTATAATAACTAACTGAAAATCAGTGATTCTTAAAATGTGCATTGAAATGTCAGAGGTGATATTGTCTTTTATTTTCTCTCTTTCTCTATTATATTAATGTGAGAGAGAATAGGATACAGTATAGAATCAAATTTCTCCAGTACAATGCAAAACATTGTACTAAATGTAGATGCTGTATTTTAATTGATTATATGTATTTTATTTTACTTTGTTTTTGTTTCTTCGTTTAATTTTTGGTTTTTTGAGACAGGGTTTGTCTGTGTAGCCTTGGCTGTCCTGGCACTCACTATGTAGATCAGGCTGGCCTGGAACTCACAGAGACCTGCCTACCTCTGCCTCCCAAGTTCTGGTATTAAAGGCGTGCGCCACCACCACTCAGCAGTTGATTGCATTTAAATACCGTTCATCAAGCGTCAATGAAACTTTTGCTTTAGTATTTTTCTTTCAACCTAAAAACTATACCATAAATTGTACAATGAATTTTATTAAGCAGTGTACATAAAATAGCAGAAAATACAAATATAATTGTTAAAATAATGTAAATTAGCTTTTATTTAGATATACTGAACAAGAAGAATTTATTATAAATATATTTTAAAGGATAATTATTAGTTTACTATATATATTTTTAATTACAATAATAATTTATAATTTATTCTTTGACATTAGTTCTAATGAAAATTCTTTTGTCCATATGAGACACTTATTATCTATTCTGTACGTATCAGCACATACCTGTATACATAGACTCTAGATTTCTTCCAATTACATAACATCAACATAATATAATGTAGATACAGACAGAAAGCTCCCTGCAAAAAAAAAAATCCAGCAAATGTTACTGTTGAGTGGGTCTGGGTGATTGAATTTTAGCATTGCATAATAGGATCTTCACTGTACTTTTTAAGTCAGAATGAGAGAGAATAAAGGCTATTTTCTTCCATACCCTTTTAAAATTTTAATATGACTTTCGTTGCTCACCTAAGAAAATGTCTGTGTACAGCCTCGTCTTGCCACACACAGTGGGATAGCGTTGCCTCTCAGACATTTGCGCTATTTGAGAACTACACTTCCATATCAGTTCTTCCTAGCGACTCTAAGCAGATGTTGCCTAGGACTACATCTGTGGCTATGGTGGCGCCTAGGACTACATCTGATGGCCAAGGTCTTCTCCCATCGGATATCTTTTCTGTAACGTAGTATCTTGTGTTTAAAAGAAGTCATTTTGGAAGAGCAGCAATCCTAGGAAACAGTTACTACTGTAGGTCTCCAATACATGGGTTAACTTAGGATTTCAGATTCATCTTCAAAGTCAGTCTTCTGGGACTCATTTTAGCTTCTCACGTGCCTTACAGTTAAAGCTTTTCATAGAGCCTATGAACGTTACCCAAATCCTTGTCAGAAAAAGTACATGCTTATTCTTTATGGATTTTTTTTTTCTTTGTGAATGAAGACATCACCACAGTCTAATGTAGGACTCACCAGTGCATCTTATATGTGTCTTGCCAACAATTGTTTGCCTGTCATACCTACAGTAATGGCGTTTTGATGGGAAAAAATAGCATTGTGGTTGTCTCCATGGCTACATTGTAAATATGTCTTTGCAGGACTGGATATAGTGGTGTGTGTATTTAATGCCAGTACTGGGAAGGCCACGACAGAAAAATGGCGAGTTTGAGGCTAAACTGGACTACATAGTGAGTCTGAGGCTAGTATGGGCTGTAAGACTCTGTCTCAAAACAAGAAATAATTTTCCACTGGCAGTTGAAGGTAGAAATAAACAGTGTGTGTGTGTGTGTGTGTGTGTGTGTGTGTGTGTGTGTGTGTGTACATTTGGTTTTCCAAGACTCTTATTTCCATCACTATTATATGCCATATCGCAGGGCATCCACAAACGAACACTTGAATGCTCTGTTGTAGTTGCACAGATAATAAAATGAGCCTAAATGATCAAGCAAGTGAATTTCTCAGATATTAGGGGCCTTTTCAACACCAATTCCGGAAGAGGACTGACCTTTGTTTCTAAGCAGTTAAAGCCAAACTACCAGTAACAGATGAACAGTGCCCTACCGCCTAGAACACAGCAAGGGATTCTATCCAAAAAGACACAGAAATATAACAACGTTATTTGCCGGGTGGTGGTGGCGCACGCCTTTAATCCCAGCACTCGGGAGGCAGAGGCAGGCGGATCTCTGTGAGTTCGAAGCCAGCCTGGGCTACCAAGTGAGTTCCAGGAAAGGCGCAAAGCTACACAGAGAAACCCTGTCTCGAAAAATAAAAAAAATAAAATAAAATAAAAGAAAAACGTCATCACTCTACCCACTGGAATGCCACTGGATTCCTGGATGTAGGAATGGTGGTTTTTTTTTTTTTTGTTTTGTTTTTTTTTTTTTAATTCTCTGTTCCCAGCCTAGATCTCAATGTATATCACACAGTGGAAACATGGCCAGGCACTGTTCTAAGCAGTCTACACAGACTTTATATACCCTATCTACACACACACACACACACACGCCCTATATATACCTTTATATACACAGACTAATATAACCCTATCCATTAGGTACTGTGTTGGGCATCTACTTAAAAAGAAACTTAGGTTTACAGAAGATGTTAGCCTTCTGGAGGTCCATAGCCTCTTGCCAAGATGGATTTGAACCCAGTCATGGCAGTTTAAAAGATTTAGTCCTCCAGCCTTCCATTTTTGCCTTCTGCTCCTCCTCCTAGCGAGGCAGCGAGGCTCGCACAGGTCCATCGGCTTTGCTTCCTGAGTTCTTCTCCATAACCTACTAAACAGTGGTGATATTTTACCTCACATGCCTTGTAGTTATCGAAATGTGGAGGGAGAATGGAGGAGAGTTTTTAAAGTTAGTTGATATAAATTGCCCACTGAACAGTATTAGTTAATTCATTAGTTAAGATTCAGGAAATATCAAGAAGGATGCCGTTGAAGAAAACCCATCATTTCTGGATTTGGTAGCCAATTGAAATGTATTCAAATTATGCAAATGGGCCCATAGTAGACTTTGGTAATTGAGTGATTTTACTGTTAGTGATCTCAAAGCTTTCTTGAGATGGAAATTATTTAAGGCATTACAAGGTAAAATTAACTTCAAAATAATTATAGTTGACAATAAAAATTATCATTTAATACAGTATAGTAAATTAACTGTCATGAATCCTCACTTAAGCTGTAATTAGACATTTTATGTATCACTTTATCTGACAATAACACATAACACTTTATTTAAATAGCACTTTTTTCAGTTTTTCTATATTAACAATATGTTCAAGAACATATCTTATTTTACATGTGTTGCAGACAGCAATATAGTGTGTGCTTTGCAGACAGCAAATAAATTTAGGATTTGTATATGAATCTGTCTTCCGGAAGTGAATGAACAAATTGCTTTTGCAGTGCTATTTAAATTTTTCGGTATTTTTTTTTTTAGATAAAATATATTTTTTTTCTTTATCTACAAGTATATCAGCAAACTTACTGATAATGGACAGGTATCACTTCATATTGTTTGTTAGTATTCTAAACAATATAAGCTTGCTAATTGAAATATAAGAGTAGTAGAGATCCCTTCACTTATTGACAGCTAGCTTTTTGTTGAGTGGTCCTGGTGTTGGCCATATTGTGCGAGCCTCTTGGATACACTGTGCAGTTCTGATGTCAGCTACATTGTGCGAGCCTCTTGGATACACTATTGCGCCTCTTGGATACACTGTTGCGGTCTCTGTTCTCAAGGTGTCTTTAGTCCATTTGTGGACCAAGGCAGATAGAGAGGAAACTGTAGAGTGATACAGAAGATAGGGGACCGATAAGTACAGGATTCCCTGGGCACACAGGAGGTGGCCTGCCTTGATGACTTCCGTAGAGTCTTCCCGTCCAAAGTTGTATTTGAGCTGGGACCTCAGTAACAAGGAGAAGCAGAGGAGATGTGTGAGAGAAGTCAGCAAGTGCAGGAATGGAGCCGGAAGAGGGTGCAGGGAGCCGTGTGGAGACTGAAGTCATCACAGGGCATGGAGGGAGAAGCATAAAGATGCTTAGAGGCCAAATCCAGACACTGGGCTTTATTCCGGAGCTGAGAACAAGCCACTGAAAGATTTTTGTCAAGCCTGTTAGTCTTTTAAAGACCGTCTTTAAATCAGAGCCCGGTGGCTCATGCCTGTAATCCTAATTACCTGCTGCAGGAAGGTTACCCTGAATTTAAGAATAGCTACATAGTGAATTCCAGGTCAGCATGAGCTACAGTGTGACACGCCGTTTCAAAAAGCAAACAAATCAACCAAAATAAAACAAAAAACCCAAGGGAAAAAAATAAAGGCATTTTTTAATAACTTCCTTTTTAAGAAAGAAAAAATATTCTTTGTTGCATATTTCTGTTCTTCATAATTATTTTATTTATTTATTTATTTATTTATTTATTTATTTATTTATTTTTTATGGCATCCCTATGGGGAGCATTATGTGCCAGAATGAGGAGGTGTCGTGGAAGAAGTTCTTCTCAGTGCATGGTTAGGTCCCAGTATACTGACTGTGAGTAGAAAATAATGTCAGTGGAAAACACACGTAGTCCTCTGAACCTCCAAGACGTCACAGCCTGGTAATACAGGCTTGTCCTAACCTCCAAGATGTCACAGCCTGGTAATACAGGCTTGTCCTAACCTCCGAGATGCCATAGCCTGGTAATACAGGCTGACATAGAGTGCCAGTGCTTTACTTTTGTGACCACGTGTTTGTTGGGGGAGCTGCAGTTCCCTGATGACGTCCAGCGTTGTGAGACAGGAACACTATATGCCATAATCCTGGGAGAAGATGAAAATTGGAAGTACATTATACGTTGGCAAAATTGCAAATCAAACTGTCGTAGCTCAGGGACTGTGTGCTCTGGATGACTTCCCAGAGCAGCCTCCCTTTTAGGTGAGGAGGCTTGCTTTGTCTTGCAACAATCAACCTTGGTACAGTTGGTGATCTTGGTATATCCTCATACAGTAGAATTATGTTTCATTATTTTTGCATACCATTATTATTTAAAAATGGAGTGATTGAATGAAATCAGCAAAAAGCATAGTACTAAAAATTACAGAGAGTGTCCAGGTCATAAGAGCCCTGCAACACCAGAACTTCCACATGCTGCACTTTTATTTCAGGAGAGGCCAGGGTGTCAGCCTGGGCATGCCTGACCTCATCAGCCAAGTGCCCGAGAGGGTTCCAGATGAGGACCAGGCCCCTCATAAGGACTGCTCTAGAATTTTTGGGTTTTTGGAGTGCACTGCTTTTATTACCAAAGGAACTGAAATTTCTAAAAATCATTTCCGGAGGATTGTCCCTTATCTTCTGGATGACACTGTTTACCAAATGGTGTCAAGGGGTCCAGCTTGAGGACTGACCATTGTATTCTGCCATCAAACTGGGGCTCTCTCCTCACGGGCATGCCTCTGGACCACGCCTCACCCTGGGGGCTCACTTTGTTCGGAGTGTCAGCGGTGTGGCATCCGTAGTGGACATTTCCGTTCACTCCTTCGCTCCAGAACATGAGCTCTAGGAGCTGGAGAGTCCCCAGGGTGTGGGATAGAGTGGAGAAAAGAATCTGCCACAGAAAACCCTGTTTACGACCACCACTGAGAGTCTTTGCTGTTGTATAGTCTCATGTTTCTCTCATCTCATGCCAGAGGAGCTGACTGAAAGCCTCAGAGAAAACGCAAAGTGCCTTTTAATTCTAAGTAGTGGTTAGTAGTGCAATTATTTCATGTCTTACCTTCCCAGGCTTCTTAGCTTTCGTTTGAATTAACGGAGATAATGGATTAACTGCACTCAGTTATCAGGTGCCAGGGTTTGCATCATTTAAAAACTATAGTTTTTGAAGGAAAAAAATTAATTTCATTTTCACAATGTCTAAGACTGTACCTTTGGTGTGCATAGATAAATTAAGAGATATTCTTCTCTTTCTATATACTCGCGTATATTCATTGTATATGCCACTGGAAATGTCTGATTGGCCAGTGCAGTTTGATTGGCACAATGCAATATTGTGCTCAGTTTATGCCAACAATGTGGATTGGATAGTCATGTTTTACAAAATATAAAATGAAATGTTTTCTCTATTTTCAAAAGGTTGCACCTAAGTAATATACACATAGTAAAGGGTTGGTGTGTGTGTGTGTGTGTGTGTGTGTGTGTGTGTGTGTGTGTGTGTGTGTATGTGTGTGTGTGTAAGCCAGGGAAGGTTGCCATGCCCTGATCCATAATTCTCCATCTTATTCTTTGAGATAGGGTTTCTCATCAAGCCTAAAGCCAGGCTGTAGCTGAAGTTTTCCTGTGTCCCACCTGGTCTGCCGCAGCTCAGACCCAAGTAAACACACAGAGGCTTATATTAATTATAACTGTGTGGCCATTAGCTCAGGCTAACTGCTGACTAGCTCTTACACTTAAACTCAGCCCATTTCTGTTAATCTATATGTCGCCATGTATTCCGCAGCTTTACCTGTGTGCCATGACATGCTGCTCCCTGGACAGCGGGCTGGTGTCTCCTGACTCAGCCTTCCTCTTCCCAGAATTCTCCTCAGTCTGTTTATCTTGCCTATACTTCCTGCCTGGCTACTGGCCAATCAGCATTTTATTTGTCAACCAATCAGAGCAACACAAAGTCACAGCATACAAAATGTTCCACAGCACCAGGCTGGTGCTCAGCAAGTCCCAATAGTCTGCGTGTCTCCACCTCCCAATAGTGCTGGGGTCACAGGCACATCCATGACCCTGCTTATGACATGAGTGATGAGGATTTCAACTCAGCTCTTCATGTGTGTGCAACAAGAGCTCTTACCTGCTGAGCTGTCTCCCCAACACTGAGGCTTGAGGTTTTTATTTATTTTTTACACACACACCCCCTCACCGCCCTCAGGTCTCATGGGAACGTGTGGACACCCAGCTCAGGTAGTGAGGCCATTTCCTTATGGACAAACAGCCTTTCAGAGGCTGGGCAAAGGACTGCAGGAATTGAAGAACGTATTGAGTTGAAATAGATGGTCTATGGAACTAATAAGTTTTCAAACTAGGCTTTGCAGGGAGCCAGGTGGGCGGTAGAATTTTGTACAATGAGTGGACTTTGGATAACCTGGCAAATTCACAGACAGAGAGTGGTATTAATTGCTTCTAGTTGATGGCAAATTGATCCGAAATAGATGGATCGTTATGTCAGAGGATGTGTTGACAGGCACAAAGACATGGGATTTATGACAACTTTAAGGTGTCATTGTTGGAACAATTTTATTTTATTTTTTATTTATTTATTTTTTTTGGGGGGTGGGGGTGGTTCAAGACAGGGTTTCTCTGTGTAGCTTTGGAGCCTGTCCTGGATCTTGCTCTGTAACCCAGGCTGGCCTCGAACTCACAGAGATCCACCTGGCTCTGCCTCCCGAGTGCTGAGATTAAAGGAGACAGAACAGTTTCCTTTTGGAGACCCGAGTTAGGTACAAAGAAGCTGGCTTGAAGCCACCGGACTAGTGGCGTCAGCATACCTAGAGGGATGTAGCAAATGTACGAGATGTCAGGACTGGGGGTGTAAATCAGTCGACCGAGTGCTTGTCCATCATGCGCGAGGCAGTAGGCATGCACATGGTGCACAAACTCACACGCAGGCGAATGTATACCCAGAAAATAGGAAAGTTCGGGTAGTCTCTGAAAAAAAAAAAAAAAAGAAGAAAAAGAAAAGGGAAAGGAATCCCAATTTCACCTGAGAGGTTGGCAAACCCTAGATGTCAGGGAAGAAGTAAGTGGCAGACGGTCATTACAAGAGAGCAGCGTCACAGAACACATGACCAGATGCTCTGGCAAGAGGAGGGGTTTCATTTGGATTGACATGTCACCTGTCATGTGACATGTAAAGCCAGAAAGGGGTCGTGATTTCTGTGTTCCAGAAGAATGTTGGGACGGAAGCTTGTGTCCGGGGGTCGGGAGGGAAGTCAGGGAGCCAAAGAGGGAGATGGGAAGGGGTGGATCTACAAAGGATCTGTATCTCTGGGGAGATCTCTCTCTCTGTGTCTCTCTCCCTCAATCTGACCCTCCCTCTCTCCTCTCTGTGTGTCCATTCCTCCCTCCCTCCCTCCCTCCCTCCCTCCCTCCCTGTCGTGTGTGTGTGTGTGTGTGTGTGTGTGTGTGTCTTTTACTGAATATTAGAATCCACAGACATACTAGATGCACATTTTGCCACAGAACTCATTCTCAGACCTCTTTTTATTTTCAGTTTAAATGACTCTAATTGTATACACGTTATCAAGCAGTTTTTAAAAGGTCACTTTGGTTTTCTGGTTTTTTTTTTTTCATTTTTTTTCTATTTATATATATTGAATGTGGATGAATGCTTTGCCTACACGTATGTGTGTATACCATGTGTTTACCTGGTGCCTGTGGAGGCAAGAAGGGGACTTTAGATCCCCTGGAAGTGGAGTTAGGAATGATTGTGAGTTGTGTGGGTGCTGGGAACCAAACCAAGGACTCCTGGAGGAGCAGCCAGTGCTCTATACCTCTGAGCATCTCTCCAGACCCTCGAGTTGTTACTTCTTAAAACGTGATTATCGAATCGACTTTGGGAGTCGTGAATGAAATGTTTGGAAGGAGTGAAGGCTATGAAAGAAGAAAGACTTTACAGTGTGCTATAATCAGCAGAGGAACAACAGAATTCCGTACAAAATTTCATTCTGGTTTTAATGCATATTTGATTTTGCCAAGATACATTTTCATAGAGGCTTTTTACCAGAAAAATATCACCACGACTTTAAATGGCTTGGTGTAGAAAAATACAAACCAGAATTGTATCTCTTTTAGAACTGTGAAAAAAAAAATCTGGTTCTTTCAGTCATAAGTTTAGAAGTGGGGATTTGTCTGGGTTTACACAGTGGAGGAAAATACGCCATCACACAGTAGGTATGTATAAAATATTTAGACTTGAGCAGAAAGAAAAACTAACCTTTGTTGAGTCCATGTGAGTGAGAACACCATCCTGTTGGGATGGCTGATCGTATTCTCATGATGTATAACCAGATTAACCACTTCACAAACCGTTTCTTACTGCCGACAAATTATCCAAAACGGTTTTGCAGCAAAGATAACAGTACGTGCTCCTCAAGTCAAGCAAGCTTTGACACCCCCCCCTTAACCTCCCCCTCTCCCTTCTTTACCGTTTGGGGGGCTTTTGCTCTTAATTATATATTAGAGTTTTGTAATCCTAATCTTAAGAATGCAGTTTGACAAACAGTTTTGGTCAACGCCTGTTTGAAAGGAAAGAGCCCGTGTGGTAGGGGACAAGTCCAGAAGACTGATTTCTGTCTTTATGATCCCTCCCTCCCTCCCTCCCTCCCTTCCTCCCTCCCTCCCGGAGCTATGTGAGATAGTCAAGACAGGGACAGTGAGAGAAGTTTATTACTTAGGCCGCAGCGTCTGCTGCTCGACCTCATTGGCTAATGAGCAATTTATCCGTGAAAAGGGCAGGTGACTTCTTGTCCTAAGCTTGCTTATACTCTAGTGCAGGGTGTGGATAATAAAGCGGTACTTACATAAGAAGTGATCAGCCCTGAGGATGGGAGGGCATCCGAGCCGTGGCGTGGAGTTGATGATGTAATAGAGAGTAATGTGGAGATGGGGTGTCATCATTGGACAGGGATGTCACATTTCATCTGCAAAAAAAAAGAGACCGGGCCCATCCAGGCAAAGATCCAGGAACTGAGTGTCGGAGTGGGAGGAGTCATGTGTGTTCCAGCCTATAACGAAGAATCTTAACTTGGTCCTGCTGCAGGCTAGGAAGTGGCCAGTGAGTGAGGCAGAGAGGGTGGATGGAGCAGGGCCAGGGAAGTAGGAAGGGGAAGAACTTGGAGGATGCTGAAGATTTTGGCAAGCACCTTTGCTTTTTAAATGGAGTAGTATGGCCTGATGGGTCTTTATGAAAGATCTCAGGTGCCTGTTGCGTAGACCGTGAAGGACCGTCTCCTTGACAGAAGTTAGAAACGGTCAGGGTGTTCTAGCCAACATCGCACAAGGTGGAACATGATGAAGGTGTGTGAAGAGGAGCAAATAGTATTTGGGAGAGCGATAGCTCAGCTCGGAAGGGCAGGAGAGACTAGCAGAGCCATTTACAAAGTGGTGGAAGATTTAGAATCTCAGAGAAGTGGCAGGGCTGAGGGAGCCCTTCACAGAAGTAGCCAAACGTTTAATTCGAACTTAGCAGAAAGTAAGTTGGACACCAGATCATGGATGGCCCCAAATTCAAAAGTTAAGCGTGTGAACTTGCCTCTAGAGTGCCACTGAAGTGGTGGCGCTGTACCACAAATGTTAGTGAATCCAGACTCCGTGGGATGAATGCGCTGGGTGTGGCTGTTGCCTTTGCCACGAATGAGCTGTGCGAACCTGGGCTGGTTTTGTCTCCATCTGTGAAATGAAGTTAGACTAGGTGCTCTTACACGCAGGCTTTGCTCACCCTAGAGATAAGCCTTTCCTTCCAACAAAACAAACACCACCGATATTTTAAGTGTTCATGGGAATGTGTTCGTTCGTCACTGTAACACCATGGGTCTGTGTAGACCGGAGAAGCCCTTTCAGGGTGTCTTTACTGCTGCGTTTCCCAACTGTGTTTGTCCGCATTGGCTGATCTCCTAGTGAAAGAGCACATCTACTGTGCCAGCTGTGTCTACATCACACACACACACACACACACACACACACACACACACACACACACACACATTCTCACTGTACAATCTAGTGAGCACAGTAATCATGGCCTCCATGTAGCTAAGAACCTCCTTGTTTCTTTTATGCTAACATTTCTTTCTCTCTTTGCTGCTTCTATTACCTAAGAGAGGGGTCTCTTAGATTGGAATGAACCCAGATACTCACATGAGAGCCTCATATTGGGGGGTCCACTGTCCCCTTGCATCTCACAGTCTCACGTGACCACGGCTCACCGTGGTCCTCAGTGCTGTGTAGAAGCCAGTGCATCCCGCTCCTGCTCACCTTCCTAACCGCAGTGAGCTGATGGCGAGTGTTATAGAGCCACCACCTGGCCCAAGTATAATCAGTCCTCACCCTCACTATATCCCAGCAGAAGCCCCCTGGCTGCTGGGCCGACAGTGCAGTTTTAAACTGTTGGTCTGCGCTGCTGTTTTGCAGTCCCACTTTTGAATAAATATAAATCTTCAAACGCTTCGTTAATAAACAAGCCTCCTTCAGAGGTGGGGCTTTGTTGTGTTGTGTTTTGGCCACCATGATGACCACCCGCCATTGAAAGGCGTTGCTAGGATGTGCGGACATCAGGTTTTGCATCTATGGTCACAGGAGGTAGTTTCTTCTGTCTTATCTTTCTTTATCTTTCTTCTTGGCCTTCGAGACTCTGGAGGACATCCTCCGGTACTCCCCTGAATAGACAGATCCTGAATAGACAGATCACCAGAGCGTTTGTCATATTGTAATGGATGGGTAAAGATTCCAGGCTACAGGGGAAGCACCGACGTAGTCTGGGTGATCGCAACTTGAAATTCCATGGAATACTACACGGCACAGACACTGATCGAATTATTATTTAAGAGGAAGAACTTCCCTCATTTATTTTTACCACGCTAAAGGATGGCTTGTAAAATCTATCTTTGAACAATTTTGTGAATGGGAGTTGCAGACATCATTCCTGGGTGCATTAATACAACATAAAGGGGCTGCTTGGCAAGTCGGGGTGTACGTGGGCATCATGTGGAGCGTAGCTTGCTAGCTGTCAGCCTTGGAACACAGAGACTCAAAACAGCAGGCACTAATTTCTGAGCATTTCTTAGCCACTGTGGTTTCTGCTTTACGCCTCCTTCGCGTGCTCATCTCTGCTCTTGACTTTTCAGGATAGTGCACAGAAAATGTTACGAATGATTTTGAGAAAAAGCAAGAACCCTGCAGTCAGTCAACAAGAAACACAGTGTTTACTGACTTCAGGTTCGAGGCTTAGGGAGCTATTTTTGCTCTCCCCCTACTGATAAAGATTTATAATGAGGATTTTCTCTGGATGCAGTGTGGGTCAGTATGGTTTTTAGCTAACCATGTTAACTTTTAACCCACCCCACACATGCCTTTAGATAACCATTGCAGCACAAATAATCCACGTGGATTTTGGGTGATATTTATCATGGTTTAGTTTGAGACACTTGGGATCGTTAGTAGGTTGGAGAATGAATTTCACAACATGCATGTTATCGAGAAGTATTGTTAAACATTATGGGATCTGCTTGATTTCATTACCTTAAGAATTTGTAGCAAAATCTGTATACAGTATACATCAATTTCTATAAAAATTTTTATAACTTCTAACCAAATTCATTAACCGAAAGAGTTAGCATATACATGCAAATACACACACTGTTTTCATGGTGCTGAAAATTAACCCGTGGCCTGCTGTGTACAAAGCAAACACACTTAAACTGGCTATCCCGTTTCTAACTTCTGTCAACATGGTGCTCTGTTAGGTTTGGATCTGTTGAATTAGTTACATCTATATTTGTTACCAATGCATTTATGTTAATATTAAAATTATATCAGTAGGAAATGTCTTCAGATTCACTCAAGGGTTTCAATTAAATTTTCTGAAATATGTTAGTGAAAACCGTGGTTCTTTCCTTCCCCTCTTTTCTTTTAGATGTGGGTTATATTGTTGATTAGAAGATGTCTCCAAGGTGTGCTTTTCAGTCGCCGTAAACTTGACCGTCGATTTTAATGGGAGGCAGGATCGCCTCTGACAGGGCGATGTTACCCTAGTGCTGTATTCCGCTGACAGCGGGTGCTCCCAGGAAGATTCTGGAAAGTAAGAGGAAGGGCTTGGCATGCAGAATCGTAATTGGAAAGAGGGAAATAAATCCTCCCCCTTCAGCTGCTTCACTGGTTCCCAATGTTCTAGGTGAAGTGCGCCTGCTGAGTAGCTGAGGAGAACAGGTACAGGCCGGCATCCCATTCATTTCAGAGGGACAGCAGGCAGGCAGAGGGTTGCATCTCCCCAGTGGGTGTCCCGAGCTGAAGGAAATGGTGGCCTGCAGGCAGGGACAGAGCTGAGAAGAAAGAGTAGCCCAGATCGGGTGTTCTCAAAAACGAGGGCCAGCGAGTTGAGCATTTCTCTAGAGAAGCTTGCTTGTGTATGTCTCTTGGGATTCCTAGTGGCATTCCATGTTTCTGTAGTATTCAACGTCCCGCTAGAATTATGCCAGCATATGCTAAATTTATGCGATCTGCTTCAGGATCATAAGCTAAGATTTCCTGAAGTGATTTTATAATATAGAGACTGCAGAGCACCCAGATGAGGGACTTGGTTTTGATGACAAGAATGAGATATATATGGTATGATGTCAAAAACTGTCTTCCAGTTGACACAACAATCCATAATTTATAGATTGCCTGAAAAATTAAAAGACAAAGTCAATTATAACTAATTATGATGCTGCCTGTGCTTGAGAAGTTACTATATCCTTTGGGATAATGGGAGTAATATTCATGTCAGTCAGGAATCTTTAGCTACAGTTTCCTGCTTCTATCTTAAGAATTTTTGAGTTTCGTTTCCTGAGAACCCTAAGCCACTGCAAGCCTGAAGCCACGCTATTTTTAGAAATAACCATAGTGGCTCCTCTCCATCACTGCGCACTTGCTCCTGCTCTGAACTTCGGATCTGTGCCAAATCGTCAGAGAGATTACTGGAACTTTGGCTCCCTGACTGCTGAATCAGTCAGAAATGAATTCTAAAGTAGCCTGGAGAAAATAATAACAATCGCCCGAGTTACAGCACGTGACACCATCCTTACCCTCTAGGTGTTGCAGGATGACTCTATTCAATAAGAGCTAAAAATCCCAAGTATTGCATGTTTACCTTTTTTTTTATTATTTTTCATTTCTGATCAGGATTTTCTTTATAGGATCAAAAGCCAAATTATCTGTGCATGATACGACAAAGCTAGATGTTTTATCTTCTCAAGAAAAGAAAGGGCAGAGAGTGTCACGTTTTCTAACATTTGCTAGGTTATTTTCTAACATGTACCATGGAGGAAACACGACATTTCTTTCCTCCTAAAGAGGGGCAGTTAGTTATTAGAGGCAAGAAAACTTTCTTCTGTATGTAAACATCCTAGACACATCATGACTTCACAAATTAGTAGCCGCACATCCACTAACTGCTGAGCCTTCTCTGTGTCTGCTTCGATGATCTAGCAGTCTCTAAGTGTCCCTGGAGCCCTGGTGTCCTGTGCTGTGAACTGGCCACAGTGTGTGTGTGTGTGTGTGTGTGTGTGTGTGTGTGTGTGTGTGTCATGGACTTCTTGAGTAAAATAAAAAGATCATTCGGAGTAACGTTAGAGAAAAAGAGAATATGTATTTACAGCCAGGAGGCAGCAAATAAATTGTTTGAGTCATGTCATAAAGTGTATCGTTTTGTGTGTTTCGGATCTCATCTTGTTTGGGAGCTTTCCCAGGGGTGACCTAGAACACGGGCCAGGGATAGCAGCTCCTTGTAAGAATGCAGAACCTGCCTCGTGCTGAATAAACCTAGATTGTAAAACTCCTCTCAAAACGACATCTTAAAATGAACTAGCGTTAAAATACAATTTCCTCTGATAAGGCTTTAAGGCACTCCTATGAAAATTGATACCACTTTGAGTGAGACTGTGTCAGCATTATGGGATGTTGTGTTGCTCATAACTGACACTAATCCATTAAGGGTGCGAGGGTCATTTATTTTCCTCATGAAGTCATTAAATACCATTATCGATTTCTGTTTAGTCAGTTAGATTGTACCTTCACTTTATGATCATTATACACATTAACACTGCCTTGATTTTGTGCACTTCAAACAATAAGTATAATCCTATTTAGAATTTAAAATAAAGAAATCTTGTGGCAGTTAGACCTAAAATATCAAAGCCCATTATGAAAAATTCTGTAATTGGTTCATCAACACAAAATTATGTTGATCTAGAATTATAAAACTGCTAATGTTTGAAAACATATCAGTGTCCATATTCAGCGCACATTGAGAAAGTAAAATGAATTAAAGTGGAATGCGTGTCCATCTACTATTCCCCACTGTGACTTTTTTATATATGACTATTTATACTTCTCTCTGTTGCTTGGTACATGGGTCTATTACTCTTCCGTTTTAAAATTCTCCAAATTGAGGAAGAAAGGAAGACGTCCTTATATGATGCTCTCTTGCAGAAGCATAAATATTATTAGTGACTAAAGTGATCTTCGTTATATAACCCACTTTTATGTTAAATGGCTTCTTGAAATGATATAGAATTGATGTGTCTATATCATCCCTTCTTCATTCAAATAGCCCATGTCAAGAGATACAACAATAAGTCTCTGTTTCATTTGAAGGTATGCTTTAACACTACAAGGAATTCATTAGCCTTTTGATGTTGGCTGTGATTTGAATCATTTCTCTTAGTGTGTCCTTTCAGAATTTGGGCAGAAATGAGCGGTATGGACAAGAGTGAGATGGCGTTGATTAGGTAGGGAGGCTTTTTGGGAACTCTTGGAAGCAGTCAGTAGGACCAAGAGGTAGCAAGTTCATTTCAGCAGCATCCCTGAAGCTGTGTGCTCAGCACTTTCCCATCCTCGTCTTGTGGTCCTCATTGAAGGAAACCTGAGCAAAGCTGTGATCTTAATGCATGATGACAAGCCCTTTGCCTGTCAGACAGAGGTTCCCGCCTTCGTCCTTTAAGACAAAAACTTAATGGAAGATGCTCAGATGGGCGAGCTCTCTGATGATACCCCTTAAGTGCTCATCCTTTTCTGATGCGAATATTCAGGGAGCCGGGAAGCTGCGAGTGGCAGCGTTTAATATCGTCTTTCTCATAATGCCTGAATAATTTTCCAGAGGCTGATCGCTGCAGCTGCAGTGAACATGGTTATTTGTTTATTCTTCACCTTGGTCCTGGTGGAATGCTGACCCAGCTCATCTTCAGGGCTCCCGGGGAAAATGGTTTCATATTCATAGCTCTGGGTGGGTTCTTGCAAATAAACACAAAACTGAAGCCAGCGATAGCCAGTTTTCGTAGTAGGGAAAACGAGGGAGCTGACTCTATAGTTATCTTTAGAGAGCGAACCCCAAAATGATTTTATTGACGAAGAATTGATGTGGTGAGAAATGAAGACGCTCTTCCATATTTTTTAGTGGATGTTTGTGAGAGGGAAGGCGAAAGCATAGGGTGCCGTGGTGAGTTATAGAATGTTTTTTTTTTTTTTTTTTTTTTTTTTTTTTTGAGATTTCCCTCTGGTGGAGATGCTCATTATGCTAAACAGCCTGGCTTCTAAGCTACTGTAGTTTCCGTCTTATGTGCGTTGGCCTTCATTTGCTGAAATGCTTCAAGTTCACGGTACTAAAGTCATTTTGAAAACGGGATGTAATTACAAAGGTATCTTATGCTTACCAACAGCTTTTTTGGATCAATTTAATTATCATTACTTGTGGATACTGTAAATTGAATATCCCTTCCCTAATTACATTAAACTCCGGGGTTAGCGGCTTAAACATCTAAATGAGAAAAGTTCATCCTTTGCTATAAATAGGAGAATTGTTCTCTTATTTAGACTGACCTTAGAAGTTAAGCATTTTGCATGATATTGTCAGGTGAGCATTATAAAGACAGTCTGTAATGAGATCTGTAATGAGGAGCTAAGGTATAATGGCCCTTGGAAAAAGTTAATTTATTCAGCCTTTCCTTACTGCGTGGCAGAGTGAAAGCCTGTGTGGGTCCAGACCCTTCTTTTAAAAGGGGGCCACTCACAGGGTGCTCGGTTTACTCCTTTCTGCCAGTAGTTTGAAGTGGTTTAATATTACTCTTCCAGCTTAATGGAAACCACCGTTAAAGCAGTGGATTAGTCCTGCCCTTTTAAATAGAGCTAATTTATTTAGGGCTTTGGAATGCTGTTTTCCTGTTTCCGTCTTCCCTGCCCCCTCTACATAAAATGATACACAGGAATTTGCTCACGCCACTTACAGGGCACATCTTTCTAAAGGGGAATAATAACTGTCGAGTCCTAAAACCAGGAAAGTGTGTGTGTGTGTGTGTGTGTGTGTGTGTGTGTGTGTGTGTGTGTTGTGAGAATCAGCCTTTAATTAGTTGATGTTTGTGTCTTGGATTGGTGTGCTTGTCTGCTCAGTTGGTGATTTTTGTGCATTGTAATAAAATGGGGATAGTTCCAGTGAGAGATTTGATTGATTTCTGCTTCTCATAGTCATTGTCAATCCAGGGCTGTTCATAGCTACTTGTTTTTATTTACTTTGTTTCCTTTCTCGACTGCCGTTCATTAGAAATCTGTCTGTGTACTCAGAATTGAAACTCTTAAAATGTAAGCACAATGACTTATTTTCACAGAACTGCTCTTCCTGCGTGTGCTTTGTCATTTATCATTTAAAAAAAAAATACACTGGATAGAACAAACTGATGCTACATATTGTTAGAATGTGACATAATTCTTGAGATCAATGATACAAGAGGTTTTATCCTGTAAAATAAGTAGCTAAAATCATTAGTAAGTACTGGTCAATCTTGAGACTTGAATCAAAACACATCCTTTATATTTTCTGGATTTTTCTAACAAGGTGTATTGTAGAATAATACCAGAATAATAAAAAAGACGAACTGTGGATTACAACATTAAGTAATTGAGAAATGTTTGTGGGCTCTTCGTTTTCCTAAGAAGTTTCACGCTACAGTCAAATTGTAGTGGGGGCTATTTACATGTGTGGCTATTTCAAAGTCATAAATGACCCTTAATCCTAAGAATTTACTTTTGGTGTGCTACATAGCAAAATAAAAATTGTGGAAAATTTGAAATTGAATTTATTCAAGCTTTTGACAACTTGGCCCCTCCACACAACATTCTGGTGGTTAGACAGAGGAAATGGAGCGGTCATGCCAGTGGCGGGTTTCTGAATCAACTAACCTTGAGCTCTGGGATTGTGTTTCTGCTGTTAGAGGACTCCCCGTAGGCAACTGAGCCTAAGAACCAGGCACCAGTCTTAAGCTTCTGTTAAAGTTAGACTCCATTCCCCGCTCATTAGTGGTCTAGCCTTAGTCCTCTTGATCGAAATAGGCAATCCCAGGTAGACATTTTAACACAGACGTGTGTAGATTAAATAGTAACTCTAAAGAGCGCTATACTTAACTCCTCCAAAAGGGAGTCTTTAAGGATACTACTTCTCAGTCACAGAGTAATGAAAATGAAACCGTAAGTTCTGGAAGGGAAAGGAAAGTGTGGCAGCCATGTATGCATCAATGCAAGTAATGTCTTTTAAAGTTATGTAGGGGGGTTATGTGTTGGAGGTGGTATGGATGTTAGTGCATGTGTCTGATAAGTGCTGTGGATATCGCTCTGGATAAATAAAATGCCGATTGGCCAGTAGCCAGGCAGGAAGTATAAGTGGGACAAGCAGAGAAGAGAATTGTGGGAACAGGAAAGCTGGGAGAGAGACGCCAGCCTGCCGTCCAGGGAGCAACATGTAAAGGCAAAAGGTAAAACCTGTGAGCACATGGTGGCATATAGATTCACAGAAGTGGGCTGAGTGTAAGTGTAAGAGCTAGTCAGTGGTAGGCCTGAGCTAATGGCCGAGCAGTTTAATTAATATAAGCCTCTGAGTGATTATTTTATAAGTGGTTGCGGGGTCCGTGGGGCTGGGTAGGATCAGAGAAAACTTCACAGCACATGTGAATATGACACCTCCTGGTCTGGGAGTGGAAGTTCTCAGCTCAGAATCCAGTTGCTGACTCATGCGACGTGTTTCCATAACCTCAAGTAGGGCGCCCAAACGTTAAGTGTTTTTGTTGGTGATCATTGACACACATTAAATTTAGCTCAGAAATTAAGGCCCATTAGGAAAACTGCTCATTACTTCTCCCTCCTTGAGAATTGTGTGTGCACTGTGGAATAATAGTTCTGCCTCTCCCCCCATGCCCAGTTACATGATCTCTTCTCACTATGCTAATCATCTCTCCCTGAGATGGTACCGAGTGGGCAGCATCTTGCTAAATAAAACACTTCTTTCATTAGCTTTTTCAGGGCTTTCTTGCGCACTCTTACATTTCATTAAAAAATATCTTATTAAACGATGTTCTTATTGTACTGGATCTTGGCGCAGTTCACAGGGTGATCTGTAAAGTTGCATCTCTACAGATGTGGCTGGTTAGACAAGTTTTCTCAAAGCTCATAGGAGTTTTGTACTCGCTGGCATGAAGCATTTACCTGAAGTTGTAGGTGTTCAGTAGCATAAATCTGGGTGAAGTCTCACAGTAGTGGCATGGATGTAGTTTTAACTTGGTATGGTCTCTGGTCCTCAAGGTGCTTAAACAATGATAAGACTGAAACAACCTGACTTGTTAATAAAAATGATTCCTGGGGCAAAAAAGAGCAAAAGGGGGACTAGGTTATTTACACTATGGTCATCTGAACAATGTCCTTAAAGTTGAGGGTTAAAGAACTCGCTCATTATGTTCAAGGAAATAATATCTTATATTAAAGCCGCCATTGCAAAATATCCATGGGCATTTCATTTCCACACAAGTCTGAAGTTTTGGCCCCACAACCAGATCTCAAGGGAGTTGCAAAATGTGATATTGGGACTGAGATTTGTTACTGCCAAGTCTTTTAGTTTAAAACTGCCCAGGCTCCCACTAGTGTGGCCCATGGCTTGACTGACATTGGCAAGACAACTCTGTGTTAGGAAAAGATGCCTTTCTTCTTCTCTCTTCTCACATTCTCTTTGGCAAGTCAAGTAAATAGTGAAAACTGAAACGTGGGCATGCTGTCAACTTCATCGTCATGATGGTACCTTAAGACTCTCCTATTAGTAAATTGTTCTGCTTGGCGCTCTTAAAGACCACAGGTGGTAGGATCTACTGCCAACCATGTAGTCAGAGTTTACTGACTCCAAACTATGTAAGTGGAACTGCTGTCCAGATTTCCAATTATCAAAATTCTCTCCTCCAAATATGTGTGTGTGTGTGTGTGTGTGTGTGTGTGTGTGTGTGTGTGTGTGTATTTAAATCTTTTTGCAGGCCATAGTCCTATTGGATACATAAACATGGGGTTGCAGATGCCATCATAAAGCATATGTGTTTGCAAGGGTAACTAAGTGGAGCTGTCCTCATCATGTCTTTCTCAAACAGTGACAAGGCCGGAACTCCCAGGAAGGGAAAGCCATGCTTGAAAGAGGCCCTTCTGTGACCTGGATATACATAGCCACTGAGATAGTGTTCTGAAGTGTCTGAAGATGTCCTGGTCTTTCCTAAAGCTGCTTCCAGAAGAGCAGGATTCAGGAATTAAGCCAAGTAACCAAGACACAATAAAATAAAATCGAGTAAATTTAGGGGTTGGCCAGTGAATTACTAATTAAGTAGATACTGAAAAATACCATGAGAATTAGATCATGTTCTAAAGATCATCTTCAAAAGGTATATTGCCAGCTGTATGACAACACTCAAGAGCCACACAGTTACCTTTAACCCACCTATGTTCTGAGTCTGTCTGCTCTTGTATCGGTATTTGATATCCTCTATTCCCCAATCCCAGCCACCTCATTGTATTTTTTTTAACTAGTAGCCAAAGTGTAGAATGATACAGCCTTAAATAATTCTATTTATGCCTGTCTGCTACTTTTTCTTCCTTTTTTCTCTTTCTGGTGTGTGAAGTCTGACTTAGCTGGAAACCCTGGACTGTGGGTTTCTAGCGTAGAAAGAAAAGGAATAAAAAGGCAAAAGAGCAATTGGGATTGACTAATCTTTCTCCTCCTGTCGTTAGGCACATCAGCGGACCTCAGTCAATACCCCAGCCATACTCAGTAGTGAGCGTCACTCGATAATCTTACAAAACCAAACCAAAGATTCAATCCTAAGTAGCCGGTGTAATAGGGGATCAATAAATAAAGAAGGTGGTTTACCATATTCCTTAAAATTGCTGCTGTAGACCTAAACGGTCTCTACCAATTATTTAAAAGAATTGAGGACCTATTAACAAGAAAGGGTAGGCGCACACATATGGCGCATTCCCTATGTAATGTGTGTGCGGTGTGTATTTGAGTGTGAAAGTATTGAAGGAGCACAAACCTAAGTGATACCATGTTTTTCTGAGTGAGTGGCCCTGGGGATGTTTTGTTCATTTATTTCATCTTGACTTCATGGACTTTAACTCTCCTGCAAAGATGAATATACGGTGTTTCTGTACATTAAAAACGTAAAGAGAAAGCTTCGTGGTATGAATATGAGGTGAGTTGATGCCTGTCACTCCGATAAATTACGTCGGATAAGTTGTCATGCTAGGGTCCTGAGAGCTAAGTCACGCAGGAGTCTTAGTTCGAGAGGAGAGGCAACCCACTGGCTTGGCCACTCTGTTGATAATCAGCATAAAACTGGCCAATCAAGAGAGAATGGCTGATGTAAAACGGAGAGAGAAAAACCCAGAGTTTGCAAAGGACGTTGAAATTTAGAAGTAACTAAAGAGATGTCTAGAGGGGCTTTGGGCAACACTGAGTGACACATAATCATCCTGTGGCATTGGTCTGATTAGCTTCCATCTTGGGTTCATTAGCTAGCCTTTTCCCCAGATTTTATGACTATCACACAGGAAATATAATTAGTAGGGCTTAAGTCAGAGTGAGTTGGGTCATGTTTTGTCCTGTTTGTTCTTTCATAAACTAATTTTAATTAAATTGATTTAGTTACACAGTAAACCGGATTGTACCGGAAGGCCCATGATGAATGGCTATGGTTCTTCAATTCTCTGTGTTTCCTTGTCCAGACCCTTACACTTTTATCTGTTTGTTTGTTTGTTTGTTTGTAATTTGGCCATCATGTCCACATCAATAGCTAACACCCTACCATTTCCTAGTTTTAGCCACCTTGGGGGTTGGTGACATGGAGATAGTTACCTCATGCAGTTGGCCGGCTTGCTTTCTTCCAATATGGTTGTATGACTTTACTTTAGCCGCCAAGTGTGTATTGCCAATTGTGCTGTCCTGTGCAGACCTTTGTTCTTTACTTCTTTTGCTTGAACAAATCCTTGAGGGTCAAAGATCCATTACAAGGGAAGTGCTTTCTCAATCTTTGCATATTAAAAATGCCCCTCTTCCCCCTCCCTTTCCTCTGAATGTTTATGGGTGAATATCTTTTATCTGAAGCCCCCTGATTTCTCCCTAAGAGGATCTTACGCTTTTATCCCAAGACTAAACAACTCAACTGCTAGTTTCTGCATACAAACTAAAGGAGTCGACTGTTTACCCAAACGTTCTTTCTTTGGAGTTACACCTTTCTTTCAATGAGACAAAACATTCTTAGGTAGCCCACGGATGCCTGGAACTCGCTCTGTAGCAGACTGACCTCCAGCTCATCCTTGCCCACCTGGCCTCCCAAAGGCTGGGGTTGACAAATGTGTACCACTACAACTAGTTCAATGGTGTTTTAACTCTTCACGTCACTCCTGTCATGCCTAGTGTCCCACAGCCCCAATGTCTTCACCCTGTGTCTCCCGACGATGTATATCACACGTTGCGTGCATTAGGAGGAGTCGGAGGCAGGGTGCTGTAGACTCTGGGGCGTTTTAAGTGGACAGGAACGGCTCTGTCTTTGCACTGTCTGCCTGTACCCATCTTCTCTGCCATTTGTCTTGCCTGAGGCCTCCAGCCCTCAGCCTCTCCAGGTTGCTATGAGTCGAGTCATCTTTCTCCTCGCTACTTCAGTGGGCTCAGCCGCTGACTCTGTCATACGTTCCTGTTCTGCTTTGCTGACTGTTTTCTTCAACAGAGCAGGCAAACTCCTGCCCCAGAGCCTTTGCGATTCTTAGTCTTCCTTCCTGGCCAAAGTCACTGTCAGTTGGGGTGAGGTCGGGAGAAAAGAGCTAATCCTTCCATGCTCGATGGCCTCCTGATCCTCACTTCTACCTCCAGTGTTGGTGCAAATATCAGCACCTCTGGGCTCCCTCAGCTCCATCCTAAATTGGATTACACCCTCACTCCCTCTTCTCCTCCCCAGTTTTTTGTTTTTGTTTTTGTTTTTGTTGTTTGTTTTGTTTTGTTTCTACCTTAGGGTATACTCTCTGATCCATTACCTCAATCCAGTCAGGTCGAAACACAATTAACAATCATATCGCTTACCTTTTCAACTTTCTGTCTTCCTCAACAAGAGCATGGGTGAGCTTCAGGAAAGCAGACAATTTGTTTGGTTTATTTTGCCATTTACTGGGTTTGTAGAATAGTGCGTGAGGCTCTGGAAGTGCTAAAGACCTCTGAAGGTCCTTTCTGTGGCTCCAGGTCCCCTCTGTCCTTTAAACCTTTACCACGGTTCCATCATTGGATAATTTGTTGAAAGCACCCACCCTATGGGATGACTGCTTCCTTCCCCTTGACCTTATGGCTTACACTCTGGCTGTCCTGTCCGATGGTCTGGAGAGACTATTTCAAAATACAAACCTGACTTCTTTAATGTTTGTGAATAAAGAATCTTGTTTTAATATATTGGCTTTTGTAACAATGATCAGTTACAAACTTAATGGAGATTTGTTTTAAAAGGTGAATGTCGCACAGCACTATGTCCGATGGCCTAGCCTCGGAACCATCAGGAGACAGGATTTGTTTGGTCTGCTGCCCTCTGAGTAGGTTTCTTGTTCGTCCTTCATTTTGCCAAGCCTAGCAGTTCACCTACTCAAAAGTGTACCCGTTCTTGTGCAGATGGGAATGAAAGGGCCTCTGTGGCCGCGTCAAAAGCATTTTCTGGACCGCATATACAAGGCATTTGTAATTCGTATTCAAAGGCACTATCTGCTATTTTTAGCATGACTTCTAACCTTATGAATGCAAAATGCAGCCCTGCTCCTTGTAGCTGTAGGCCGGCCTCTTCTGTCAGAGCAATCATTTCTGTCAGTTGTTGATCATTGCCTGGGACTGTGCTTTCTTGTGAATCATCTGCATTGTCTTCTGTCCACGTTACCATTTGGGATCATCCCAGCCCAGGTCTGTGCCTACTCCCATGCATGGGGACACACACACACACACACACACACACACACACACACACACACACACACACACAGAGTCTCTTCCTCTCTCTCTTTCCCAACTTTGCATGGTGAGGTTGCTAGGATGATCTTATTCCTGTTACTAATATGACAGACTGGAAACTTGTTAATTGTTTGTAATACCATAATGGTTCTTTGTTGACAAACATGTCAGGATGCTCAGGGAGCCATAAACCTAAATCAATATCATCAATATGGACTAAAGCCTTCTGAAAATTCCTCTCATGGAATTACCTTTAGAGCCGGCTTACAAGCTGCGTGGAAAGTCTTACTGTGGAGCCAGCTCTTGTTTCTAATTAGACAGTGTTAGTACAGTAATGTCTAAATACACTGCCATTCTTTCCATTACAAATAATGTGTGGATATTTCAATATCCATCCTGCAAATATGGAAATCAGTATCACACCCTAAACTATGTGTTAAAGATCTCACAACTGCCGGATAGCATACCAAAGGAACGGAAGCTTCCTTTCATTCGAAAGGAAAATGCTTATATAGATAGATAAATCCATGTACTTATAGAAACACACTCTACCTTTTTGCCTCTTATGTCCATACCCAAACCTTACTTTCCTTGTGATATTATCCCTGACTCTGTAAATCATTCCTTCATTGACGTTGTCATCAAGTGCTCTCAGAAACCAGCCTTATATAACAATGTGGAAAGAGACAGACTTTGGGTTTCTCGTGAAACCAAAACATTGACTTTTCTCTAAGGAAAAGTAGATGTTGTCTATGCCGTACACTTTAAAGATCGTGAAGTTCCACATTAGTTAGAGGTAATGGGGACCTATGGTGGCTGCTAATGCAGATAGATAGATACAGCAGCTCTGACCCAGAATGGGAAAGAAATTGGGAAAGCACCAAGAAGACAGTCAAGGACAAAGTCCACCCCAGCGTAATGGGTACACGGCTTGACAGTTTGAAGCATCATGCCTGCCCTGGCACCGCTCCCCCCCCCTCCCCCCCCGTCCTGTGCACACACCACTGATACAGAGACAGCCCATTAGACTCTTCTCTTTCCGGCTTTTGTTTTGAAGATGCAATGTTTTTAATGTTTGGGGATAATCCAATATGATCAAAAGTACATGGTAAAGAGTCAGAAGACCTGAAGTTTAATCTCCTCTTCAAATCAGGCTCAACATCCCCATCTGAAAGTGGATGTTCTAACAACTGTATGACAGAGTTCAATTCTAATAAACAGAAATTATGCTTGTGAAGATGCAAAACAGTCAAGGGTTGGCCTGGCACATGATGAGTGCAAATGATACCCTGTTTCTCTCTGCCTTTAATGAAGATTTATCTGGTGTGTGTGTGTGTGTGTGTGTGTGTGTGTGTAGGGTTGCATGCTATGTTACAAGGAACACAGATCCAAAACTGAACGTGTAGTCTCTTGGTCTTCAATATTTAAATTCTAGTTGGGTTATAACATGAGTGCTCGTCCTCTGAGTATGTTGATGAAGTACATTTCTGTCGCATGAACTCATAGAGGCAGTATATAAAAGATTAAAGTAAAAGAGTAATTGGGTCTGAAGGAGTGTGGAAGAGGTGAACTCAGAGATGGATACCACAGGCTTCTGTGAAAGAGTTCTAAGACACCCTATGACCTCCCCTGACTGCATCTAACAGTATGTAATTGCTCAGTTGCATGGTTCTTCCTATCTTAGCAGTTCATTGCGTGCATTATCTGGTGAGTGAGTGTGCGTTTGTTAAGGTTGTCTGTGTTTCATCTTCCTGGAGGACACTGGAGCGTCTCTGTCTGTCATGCTCATGAGCCACAGCGCCTCTTTTGAAGTCAGGTTGCATATCGCAGAAAGTAGAGCTGTAAAGTAGGTCACAGTCCTAAGAGAGACACCAGAATCAACATCTGAAATTGAAAAGCTATTCTCCATACGTATTAAGTTTTTAGGTTATCACTAAGAAAAAAAGCACACTAAAATTAGGCGAAATAAAGGAAGCCCGGGTTATCGAACATGTAAAGACCACGGAATGAAATGTTAAACATCTCTATTTGTCATTTTCTTCCATAAATATGGCTAAACACTGAAGGCTCCCTCAATATCGTTGGGTGTCCTGACCTGTGAGTTGTACGGCTTCATTGTTTTCTTATTCTTCTAACACCCGTGCCTTTCTCTGTTGTCAAAACCTCACCGCCAGGTATCTCTAAAAGTGAATTAGCGAGGACTTAAATAGTTGAGGACAGTATCAACCCCTTATTTGCTATCCCCCTCCCTGCAGAGGTCACGCTTTCAAAGGCAATTGTGTCTGCTCTTTCTGGAAAGCCAGTGTGTAAGCGTTAGGGCTCCCTCAGTTCAATCTTGCCCAGGAATCTCTTCCAGCATGGCATTCGAAGAGAAATTTCCGTAGAAGGGAGCGCACGGCAAGTAACTAGCAAGTGTCCTTCTTAATGGGAGAACTTTCGGAAGCAGCCGTTTTTACATTTTCAATTTTGCGAAGGAGACTCTGCAAAAGATTTAATCAAGTGTCTGGCAGACAGCCACTGCCCGGCTACAGTGCGTCCAGATCCATCTCTTCAAATGGCTAATGTGTAATTATTGTCATTCCTTTGGCAAATTATGGCAGATAGAGAAAAACCTATCTTGAAGGATAGTGCTTTAACATTCTCTCTGTGTTATATTCTTCTATATAATTGGTCACTTCCCAGACTTAAATCGTGAGTGCAGCTGTAGTTTCAGCCCCATTTGGTCATAGAGAACTGTACTTTTTCATGTCCTGGAGTAGATCCACTGGTTCCTTATCCTCTGGTTAATGTTCAGGCTCAGGTATTGGGTTTCCTGGCTTGGAAACCTAGTTCTATGACTGTCCAGTGGGATCATCTGGCATCGTTAATTCAACCTTGATAAGTCTCTCTCTCTCTCTCTCTCTCTCTCTCTCTCTCTCTCTCTCTCTCTCTCTCTCTCTCTAATAAAATGGGGGTGGAATACAACTTACCTAAATAAGCTGTCGTGGTGGTGAGATACCCAAAGAGTACCTCGCTCACAGTAGATCCTGGCCACCGTTATCATCAGGAGTCATGATTTTTATCGCCTTGGTTGCAAATATTTTGTGGAATCGCCTCTGCATCTCCATTTCAAATGCTTAGGTGGAATTTTGTTCTCATTTGGAAATTTACAAAATAGTTTATACCTTTCCCTAAAGTGACTCCTAGGAATTGGCTCTGTTATAATTATTGTGATGCGTATTCCACAGGGTGGGTAGTTAAATGCAGATATTTAGATAGTTATGGATTGGGTTTACCTCCCCAAATTGACTTGCTTTCAAAGACTATTGAAAAGATGACCTTATCATAATTATCATCACTGCCATGTTTTTAGCTTCATGACTGTGGCAGTGTGAAGTAAGAGTCAGTAATTATTGTTAATCCCCTCATGTTGCCGTCAGATGCTCAAGTAATACTTTTTCTCATCCTTCACTGGTAATCAGTTTCATATACTTTCATATATCACATACTTGAATAGTAAATGATAGGATCTTTCATTCAGCATATTGCAATTTAATATCGTCTGATCTATACTGATATACTTTCTCCTAATCAGTATGTAATTAGCTGTCAGATTTTGTGCTGTTGAATAAGAAACCAGGCAGCCAGGTCTTCTTGCCTTTGAATCAAAGGGACAGCCTCACTTAGACTCTCAATTAAGCTTTCCAGCTTCCTACCTGTGTTCTTCTATTGGCTTCTTAGGTGGGAACATTTCCTATGCATGGATAGAAACCGTTGATAAACCCAACTCCAACAGAGAAATAAATTACATGCCAGCTATAATAAGACATCAATGTCCAGTAAATTCTCCTCTGCTTGTAAAAATGTGGCGGTGTGATGTAAGAGTCAATAATTATTTACTGGTAACTCTCTAATGCTGGCTTCTGACGCACATGTAAATTGTGATGTGACTAAACTGAACAGAAGTATCCGTTGTTTAACACACTCACTCTGACTCACATGGCTGTGGTCATCTCGCGGGGCTCCTTTGTGTGCCGGGGAGCTTGTAGGTGCCCATCCCACAGTCTAGGGTACGTGCGTCCCTCACTGACATTAATGAAAATTGCCTCTGCGGACAGAAAGCTGGGCACTCAGATGGCCACCGTATCCCCTCACAAGTGTGTAACCCCATTTCAGCAGTGACAGATTTTTTTTGTTGTTAATAGTTTTTGGTATGAATTCTTAAGGGAATCCCGTGATCTGTTTTAAACTGTTTTCGCCCTACTTAATAGAAATAATCTGCTAAGCATTATGGAGTACTTGCTTTGCTTCGCTGGTATTTACTCACTATTGATTATATTTCACGCACATTTATTTGATCTTATGATAATATGAAAATCAATTATTTCTCTGTTTCCTAAGGTATTTCGAGCAAAGTGTTACATAGGATCTTATTAGCAGATACATAATTCATTTCAATAATTGTCAGGAGAACTAAATACCTCAGGTGAACAAACACCATGCCCCAAACAGCAGCAACCAAAAAAGATGGAATTAAACCAGTGAGTGGATGAAGAGTGCTTAAGGAAATACAGGTATGTTGTTTGTGTTTTAGATCAACAGAAATCTGCACCCCAAACCAGAAGGCGTAGACATTCGAAACAAAAACACAGATGGGCCAACTAAGACCTTAGCAGTACTCTTCCCAAATCCTGTAAAATTTCATTGAAAAATGCCTCTCGAGCTCCTTTGAATTTCTCTGTTACTGTCATCACTAGGGTCTAGTTTCTTAGCCGGAAAGGGTCAGTGCCACATTGCTCTGTATTGCTTTAACTATCACTATTTTCAGAAAATTGCACGCGTCCTCTTTTCCTCTTTGTTGATGCTCGGACTTTCTTCCCAGGAACCATAGGTTGTTCATTACCCATCCTCGCCAACCTTTCTGAAATGTAAGGCCCCCTGGTGCCCTTTAACCCCCCCCCCCACACACACCCCACCCCCACTGCTAGGAAAACCTTGAGAGCTGAGGTGTTAGCCAAGAACAAGATTGTTACCGCTGCCATAAAGAGGTGGTTTCTCTAGCTCTGTGGTCCTGAGCTATTTCAAGCCCATTGTGTGAACAGCACCCATCTGAGACCACAGGCCTCGGGGCCAAGGGAACCCAGCACACAAGCTAATGCTGGCTGTGCCATTAGGTTAGTGTCTGACCCAGCAGGGTGTTACAGCAGCCCTCCAGACAATGGTGGCCTAACTTTATAGGACGGCAGGTAGGATTGGTAATATAGTGGTATTTGCTCCGCTTCCTTCGGGTCCTGGAGCCCCAGGTCATGGGCAAATACCAGCACAGGGTGGGGAGATGGATGAGTAGATAGAAGTGCTGACTGTACTTAGGTGTGGGGACCTGCCTCATTCTGAAGTCTCAGGTCTCATACAGAAGCCAGGTGCATAGTATGACTCTGTGTGACCTCAGCATCGCCACAGGGAGAGATGGGAAGCGGGGAGAAGAAAATCCCCAACTGGCCTGGCAGACACAGAAATCAAACCAACCAAACAAAAGAACCAAGAAGACTCTGTCAGCAACAAGGCTGAAAGAGTTGAAATGACATCTGTGGCCTCTGACCTCGAAAAGCATACCATGTTACATGTGTGCCTACATTTAGACACGTACACACACACATTCACACATAACATTGTACAAATAAATGAATGAAATAAAATAAAAATCAAATCTTACAGCTAACAATCTTTATGGAAAGAAAGTATTACATAAAGTCATGTCGTGACTGCTTATTTTGTGACCTTTATTTTTATCCTTTTTAAATTTTAAAAGATTTAGGTTTAATTACGTGTGTGTGGGGAGCTTTATCGCATCGGAGCAGTGCAGGCGATCTCTGTGAGTTCGAGGCCAGCTAGGCTACAAGTGAGTTCAGGAAAAAGCGCAAAGCTACACAAGAGAACCCTGTCTCGAAAAACTGAACTTGTTTTTAAAGAGCATTAGTTTAATTACTGTGTCAGAAGAGATTGCTATGTGAGTACAGCTCTTGAGAGCCTGTTCTGGAACTCACTCTGTAGTCCAGGCTGACCTCAAACTCACAGAGATTCGCCTGCTTCTGCCTCCCGAGTGCTGGGATTAAAGGCGTGCGCCACCACTGCCCGCCTTGCAATAAGCATTCTTTTTTTTTTTTTTTTTTGTTTTCGAGCAGGTTTCTGTGTAGCTTTGCTTCCTGGAACTCACTTGTAGCCAGGCTGGCTCGAACTCACAGAGATCCGCCTGGCTCTGCCTCCCAAGTGCTGGGATTAAAGGCGTGCGCCACCACTGCCCGGCGCAATAAGCATTCTTAACCGCTCCAGCACTCTCTCTTGAGGCTTTAAATCCTCCCCATGTATGGACCACTGTCTGGGGCATCCTGGGTTTGTAACTAGGCATACCTATGTGCTCAGTTAGCTGCACAGGACTCTTTTCCCACACACTCCTGGCAGTAGTTGGTAATTTTTTTGGACTTCCGTTCAGAGTATTTTAAGATATTAAAGTGGGTTGGACTTTTCTGCTTCAACCAAGAAAATGAATAGGGAATCCTGCGTGGTCGGCTTCTGGTGAGAGTTTCAGTACAGAACTCAGTCTCAGTTGTTGACCTCCTCCATCAGACTGAGGCCTGTCACCTTGCATTCTGTTTGTCACTTTAAAAAAATAATGAAAGAAAGAAAAGAAAAAAAATACTTCTTTATTTATTTTGAGACAAGGTCTCATGTAGTCCGCTCTGGTCTTGAACGTGCTACATAGCACAAACTGGTTGTGAACTCCTGATGGTCTTATCTCTACCTGACAGGGGCTGTGGTTCCACATGTGTGCCACCATACCAAGTTTATACAGTGCTGGGGATTGGACGCAGGTCCTAGTGCATGCTGGACAAGTGTTCTTCTTCATTTGAGCTGCCTCCTAAACACCTTGAATTTTTTTTATGATAAGATCTCATTTTGTAGCTCAGGCTATCCCGAAACTCATTTACTCGATAGTCCGCCTGTCACCAAACTCATGGCAAGGTTTCTGCTTTGGCCCCTCGAATATGGATTATAGGTATGAGTCGATCACACCTGCAGTTTTCAGGCTTTTATTTTTCTTCATTCTCATTGCAGTTTTGAGAATGTAGCACTACTAAGTCAGGATAAAAAGCAGCTTGTATTCTTTTAAACTTCATCCTTCAGAGGTAGAAAGGAGACACAAGGTGGCACATGCCTTAACCCCAGCATTTAGGAGGCCGAGGCAGATCTCTCTGAGTTTTAAGGGCAACCTACTTTTCATAGTGCGTTCGAGGCTATCCAGGGCTACGTAGTAAGACCCTGCCTCAGATAAATAAGTAAAGAAATAAAGAAATGGAAGCTGTGAGCATATAAATCATTGACATGGCCTCTTAAGGGTCTGGTTGGAAAAGTTAGTATCCAGTGATAACCTAAGGGCTGGATTCTTTGAAAATGCTTTGCATGTCATTAAACAACCCCTTATCCTAAGAGGAAAATACTATTAGAAGGACAAACTAAACTATTAGGAAATAAAACAAGTACATTTACAATTAACCTGTGCTGTCACATTGCTATGACCAAAATACATGAAGGGAAGAAAGTCTTGTTTTGGCTCATGGTCTCAAAAGGTTCTGTATAGAGCCCAGCATGGTAATATTCTCCTTTAATCCCAGCACTCAAGAGGCACAGGCAGTCTGAATTCAAGGGCAGCTTGGTCTACACAGCCAGTTTCAGGCCAGCTGGATTACACAGTGAGACCTTGCCTCAAACCACTAAGTAAAAAACAGCAAACAAGTTTTTTTTTTTTTTTTTTTTTTTTTTTTTTTTTTTTTTTTTAGTCCATGATAATGGGGGCAGCATGGCAGAGCTCATGGGGCTGTGATAGAGGCTTCTGCCATAGTAGAAGACCCAGAAACAAAAGGAACAAGTCCATCATCCTTCAGGAGACCTCTAGGGACCTACTTCTACCTCCTGGAGGCTCTTCCAAAATAGTGACAAAAAACTGAGGATTGAGTGTTCAAATCGTGAGCCTTGGGGGACATTGAAGATGCAAGTCAGAATACAGCCCACTCTAGTTTAAATGGCAGAATATTTCATCCCAGGTAGATCAGCCATTACACCCAGGGCATATGACCATTAACGCTTATTTCCGTGATAGTTATCATAAAGAGAAGTATGTGGCCATGTCTTCTCCAGGAGATGTCCTGCTCTCTCCCCAGGCGAGATGATACTCTCTAGCTTTCCACCACCTCTTTGCATTGAACATGGGCACTGTTAATGAACTGCCAACAAAAGTCATGTGCCGGTACAAAAACTCTCACCACACTGAAAGTGTACCTTCCTCTTCGTCTCTGTTTCCACGTGCTGACCACAAACACATGGCCTCAGTTGTCAGAGAAGGTGACAGAGTCGCAGAATAGGCAGAGCCCACATTTAATTCATCACCTGGAAACCCACCTCTCTGGAGTCCAAACAGTGGACCCCTGTTAGGTTGAAAAAGTAAAACTCGGTTGTTTTGGCCCACTGACCATTCATGGCTAATCTGTCACGGCAGCTCCGGTCACCACCGTACTAGTATAGATGTAAACGACCAAATGTGACTACAAACGGAACTGGGAAATTTGACCTATTTGATGGAAGCACAATGCCGTCAGTCACTCCCAAGGTTTCTAAAACATGTGATGAGTGTCTTCGGTATGTGAAAGAGTCATTGCCTTTCTCTATTAAAACGCTCTGAAAATACAAGCATATTGAAAGTGGGTATCAATACCACTGTAACCTGGTCCTTGAGTTAATCTGGACCAGGTGATTCAGTCCCTGTCACCTTCGGCTTCCTCATATCTCACACGAAGCCATCTAGCTTCTTTGAGGGTTGAAGTCAAGTCGCTAAACTTACATTGTTCAGGAACGCAAGGGCAGAAATACCGCCTGGTTTATCCGAGCTTCTGCACTGCTTCTGTTTTAGCTTGTGAGAAGCATCAGTCAATAGGGACCGCGTTTCTGGTGTCTGGTGGGAGAACATGATACCCTTTTAGAACACATTCTGGCATTTTGGGTCAATACCCAAACACGCGTGTATTCAAACTTGGCCTAGTATTAACATTTGGGATTATTTATGAATAATTCAAGTGTAAAAAGCCATGAGATAAGATAGGATTGCAGAAGCCTCATTTTAACCCCGGGAAACGGTTCCCATAATTCATTGTAACAGAGGGCCCTGGCAGCCTTTGGCAGGCTTCACTCCTCTACAGTTCTCTTGCAATTAAAAGTCAAGTAGCAAAGGCTGTATTTTGTATCCTGAAAGTTTGTTCTAGAAAACGTACCGAAATACAAGATACAGTTATAGCTGTATGCTCTTACATATTTTTAACACACTTGCCTACTTTTTACCCTTAGCAAAAAGTTAGACAGTTTACATGGAAAATTAAAATACCTTGATATGTTAGTAATGGAGTAATAGAATCAATCTTTTTTTTTTTTCAGTTTGATTTGTAGGGTAGAATAGGAGACGAGGCTGGAAAACAAAACAAAACAAAACAAAACACAGGCCAAGAATACAAGTGTCATGTATGGATAAACAGAGCCTTTATTTTGTAAGCACTAAGGAACTCCAGGTTTTATAGACCTGTGAATAAGTCTGGCTTTTAGAAAATAATGTGAAATAACAGAAGAAGAGCTAAATTAGAGTATTATTTATAGCACTATGGTAGTTGATAGAGATATGTAACAGCACTCTATTTCTATATTCTGTCCCTGTGACGTCAGGGTCCTTTTCTCTCTCCTCACAGAACAACCATGGCCAGCATTGGAGGACTCAGTAGTTCTAAGAGATAATAATCTTCCCAGTTAGTGCCATTTTAAAATATGTCAGTCAGATCCAGAACTCACATTTAACCATCCTCTTTATGTGCAGTCTGGTCAGTGTTCTTGATCTGCCTGACCACCTTAAGGCCAGACACCATGCTCTGTGTCTCAGAGCCCATTGAAGCTACGCACACTAGCAGATGCTGACCTGGATCAGTGTGCACTATATTTTAAGACCAGATGTTAGTGGCAGATGTGAGCGGGAGAAGAGAAGGGAAAGACTGAGTTGTTTGGATGTTGTCGTGGTGAGAGGTTGTAAAGATTAAGGAAATAGGGAGAGATGATAGCTGATTTCCGCTTTCAGCATGGATGGCAGGCTTCCACTTTTGAATCATTTACTGAGGTATAACGGTCTAGGTAGGCAAAATTCTGAGGGGAAAAGGTAATAAATTTGCCTTGACTCTACAGAGTCAGGAGCCCGAAAGACATCTGTCTGTAGAGACATGACTGCTAGGCTGTAAAGGTGTGTCCTGAGAAATGGGATTAAAATTTATGACCATGACACAGACATCCAAACACTCTTTACACTCAGTGCTTTCATAGTCTTGATGTGATTTGTCCTCCAAGTTCATGCATTAGAGTCTCATTCCTGCTATGCTAGAATGTGTGGAGTCACTTTCTATTGTTACTATTTTTATTAGTTCTTTGAGATTTTTCCCATTTCTTTTGATCATATTCACTTCTCCTGGACTCCTACCAGCTCCACCCACTCTACCCCCAAGTTTGTGTCCATCTTCTTTAAACCTTCTAAGCCCAATTTGTACTACATATTTCTAGGTGTGTGACCTTCTATTGGAGTGTAGTCAACTTATCAGAGGCTACCCTCTTACAGGAAACAGCCTGGTCCTCTCCAGAAGCTCCAGGAGCCCCAATGGCCAAGGATGGGATTTCATGCCCAACTCCTATCTCCATGCTGAGATTTGGTCTGGCTTGGGATTTTATAGGTCAAGTACATTCTGTCGCAACTTCTGTGAGTTCCTGTGTGTCCAGCTTGTCCAGAAGAGATCCTTTCCTTACAATCACACACCATCTCTGGGTCTTACATTCATTGCAGCCCATCTTCAGCAATGACCCCTGAGCACTGGGAGAAGGCTGTGGGGTACTAATTGATCCATTTGGGGATGGCATTTTTAGATGGGACCTAGAGCGTACTTCCTTAGGCCATTGGGGTATTACATGTGGAAGGAATTAAGGAAGTTCTCCGGGACTTCCGAGGTAGCTATCACAAGGTCAAAGAACAGTTAATAGAGTCTATAATGTTGAGACATCAAAAAAGAGCATTTCAGAGAGAGAATCATGAGCGGTGGCAAATGGCAGAGGTCCAGGGTCCGAGGGCTGACAAGATACTAGATGGATTTGTCATGTCCACCCACACTGGTGGTGGGAAGACGATTTCAGTTGTGTTCTGAGGGAAGTTGTTTACAGTGGTGCAAAACATGAATGGGAGTCAGGTGCAGTGGCACACACCTCTTGTCCTGACTCTTGGAGCCTGAAGCAGAAGGATCAAAAGCCTGAAGGCAACTCGGGCTACATAGTAAGACCTTGTCTCAACAAAGCAAAAGCAAAACCAAACATATACACAGGGAAAAAAAGAGGCAAAGAAGGCAGACTTATAGTTCAGAGTTTAACCCCAAGGAAAAATGCAAGAAGCCGGTAATAGTAATGAAGGAAGCAGAGAAAGGGTCCTAGTGAAATCTTTAGAAGAGGCTGTTTTGTTTTGTTTTTTTTTGCGGGGCGGGGGGGAAATGTATGTTAAGGCACTAAATAAATGTTGCTGGGCATTTTTGAGATGAGACAAAAGTCTAAAGAAAATTGAGAAAAAGGTGAGAATTCCCAGTCAGTAGAAAAATTAATAATTAAATTATTAATTTAATTAATTAAATAATTAAAACAAGATTGCGACCATTTTAATTACTCAGCCTCAAAATCAACAACCTAGAAAATAAAATCAAGAATCATAATAGCTATCACACTAGATTCATAGAGACAGAAAAGTAGCCTGGCTAAGTGAATGTATGTGAATATACCGTTAGATACATATGTTTGTATTTGTGTTTTATTAATAATTGATGTATTAATACAGTTCCATAGGTGTAAGTTAGTTCAGAGAGACTTAGCGAATATAAAATTCATTGAACATAGGAATGAAATTAATAGAGCAGATTTTCTGAAAAACATCTTTTTTAAGTACATATTTTGGATGACATAGAGAGTCAGTCACCCGGGAAGAAAAAAAAATTGAACAACTTACCCCTGCAAGTTTGCCTCAAACTCTGGGTTTTTGACATTCTTACATGTGTTGCAGGAAGAGGCGACTCCACCACTGCCTTAAAAGAGTCAAACAGGTCTTGTAACATTCCTTCACCATATTTGAGATGTACACCCAGAAAGTTTCGCCTCCACCCATTGCTTTAGGAAGCGGTTTGGCAGTGTGCGCTCTGGTCGACGGTACCCCTCTCCAACTGACAGGCTCGCCGGGGCTATGCTCGAGCAAAAGCTGGGTTGTCGGCTGCAGGAGGAAAAGGATACACGGGTGCAGGAGCCTAGCACAATAGTTTTCCCTCTGTTATAAATTAAGTGTACCGGTCGTCAGCAGCGATCCCATGCTGCCGTCGACTGAAATTTCCAACCACGTGCATTAAGTGGAATGAAGTAGTAAAGCGGTGTGATGCGCTGGGCTATGCATCGGAAACGATTGGTTCTGTTAAAACTTTATGCAAGTCAGTCTATCTTTAAATGGTTCTCAAAATGACTACTTCCTCCAGTAAGGGCTTATGATTATTATCCAATGAGCTATCGCGTGTGGAAATACTTTAATAAGCAACAAAATGGGTAAGTCGGTGTTACTGTTCCTTTTCACACTAGCTCTATTTAAAGCACTCACTGTCTGTTAGGTTTGCTTTTGGCCCCTCCCCTGCCTTAATTCCCACATCACCATGGCAACCCTTTCTGTGAGTTCCCTACCTCACAGCCAAGTTAGACTTCATCCTCGGGCACCTTTTAACAGTTAGGAACCTTTTGAAAAGTGACTGTCCTTTCTCTTTTATGTGTTAGTGATAGGAATATTTCTAGGGGGGGGGGCTCTGCAGATTATTTAATAAAGTTCATGATGTGGATGGGGAGATGACTCAGACAATAATTTGAAGGACCTGTTGTTATACACGGGGCATTTTGCTGGAAGTTTCCTCACTGCATATTCCTTGGGATGGAAAAGACGGCGAAGTTTGGACGCTCACCCCACTGTGTTTCCCGTTGCACTGCCCACGTGGTAGCTCCTTGGTAGCCACATGGCACAGTGAAATAGTTGAACGGTCACTAGGCTGCATCGAGCTGGCTAAATGAAATAAAGGTTGTACCTACAAAACCTGGATTTTGAAGGTTTTAGTTGCACATGCGCAAACTATTTCTGTGTATTGGATTTTTGCTGAAATGACATTTGCGTATGTTTTAGTTCATTTCGTTTAGTTTGTAAATATATTTAAAATTAAAAATGCATGTGTGACTTATGTATGTCTCTAGCAGGACAAAGAAGAAAGTGAAAATACAAGAAAACAAAACTCCTCTTGACTATCTAGAAATGACTATTATTAATATTACTCCATTCCTGTTGTTTTTTTTAAGTTAAAAGTCTTTATTTCCTCCCACACTTTATTTCAATATGTGAAAAGAGAAGAAAGTGTAGTGTTAACCAGATCAAAAGTATTAGCTGGGAAAAAAAAAAAAAAACAAAACGAGCAGATCCTGAAGTTTTACACACTATCAATAGTTTTACCTAGGAAGTAAAAATATAGCTTAGAATTTCTAAGATTATAATTTTTTCTAAGGTATATTAGAGAAGTGTAGATGAACAGAAGATACATGGGCAGCAGAAGCTGTTACTATCCATAGTTGTAATGTCGTTTGTATAGGGTTGAGAACATATCTGCTTTAGAGATAATTTTTAACTGAAATGTGCTCGGAAGAGAAGCAGAACATATATATGCACAAAGAACTGTCACTGAAACTGTTTTTTTTTTTTTTCCATCCTCCATGATCCTGTATAAAAGTCCTGTGGACGCTTTAAAGAGATTCTCTGAATGAGCAAGAGTTGAGCAAGGTCAAGTTGGCAATATGCATAAATAAATACCCGTATGTAAAAATAAATCTACTTCTGGATCCTGAGGACAATCAATTTGTAGTCTAGTCTGTGGCTCTCCAGTCCATTTCCATTGGCGGTTAATTCAAGTGTCATTTATAAACCGGGTTACAGTGGTGTGTTGAGTGTGGTGTTGACTCAAATTAAAATATTTTCTATCGCTTGGGTTTTAGAATATGTATGACTAAGTTTGAGGATGCATTCCTGGGTTTAGCTGAGAGTAGGTTCTTTCTCGTCCTTGCGCCTTTCAAAAAAGCGAAGACAAGAAAGGGTTTGCATTAAATTACTCCTGCAACATGTAGAAGCAGGCATGACAGGCTGCTGCTGCTTTTTATTACGCAGCAGATGTCGGCATTTCAAAACAAACACAAACTTTCCCCCTACAAGTGCGTTTTCTACTCTCTACGTCAGTTTTGGACAGGCTAGTGGAGGCTTGTGCCTTTAGAGAGTATGTGACTTATTATTTTTATAACAAGATGGTTCAAAAGAAAAATAATTATAGTGCCAGGAAATTCATACATCAGCTCTTCCCTTCTCTCATGGGCCATAGTTCTAATTATTTTTTTCTAATGGTAATTGATAACCAGGTGAATTCCCTTGTTCCTGCAGCCTTATATCTTTTTTTTTTCTTCTGAGCTTCCTTGGGAATAGTAGAAACTCTCTGAGTTCAAATCTGTGTCACAGTGACTTGTTCCTTTTGTCCATAAATAATAACTTTGTGCTGAGCCGATTAAAGGTGGTTTTACTCTGCATCTGCATCAGAAGGTTATGACAGTTCATCAGCACGTGTATCTGAAGCTTGGAAAATAGACTTCCCAGTTCGGGGTTCAGTAGGTCACGATCAGTTATGGAAAGGGGTGTCAGGCACTCCACAGAAAAGTTTCACATGTTTCAAAGCGTTCCCTCGCAGGAACTAAACAACTCGCCATTCTTCAAGGCAGTGAACTGAGGATGGAAGCATCTCTCTTTCCTTTAATGTATGTAGAAAGACTCGGCGATGCAGATTTTCCTGGGGGGAGGTTTCACACCGACGTCCGTAGTTAACCTTGATATTAAAGCATTCGGTGAGAGGGATCATACAGTTATTAATTATCGTGCTTTGTTTGAGCTTTGGAGCAGTGTTTTTCCGGACTGCTGTATGGATGTGTGGAGCTATGAGTAAGACAGAACTGTCACCACAGGCTGGCTGCGGAAGGCTGCAGTCTCCGTCTGAGAGAGAAACGCTAGCACCAACTCCTACAGGTCAGGTGGCAAAATGGCGGTTCTGGAATAGAAGATGCGCTTGAAATTAAAAAAATTAATTGCCGCTTTTTTCTGATCCAATATAAAGTTTCCATCTGATGTACTATTTTAATCAACTATTAATTATCTCAATATACTCCCTTGGCTTTTAAATTTCCTATTCCGTTTAAAACCTTAAAAAATGTCCTGACCAAAATAAATACATACATACATACATACGTTCTGTTAGTCTTCATCTGCAGGAATCTTTTCAACATCAGCACTCAGGTTTTATTATTAAGGTGGATAATGATAATAACTTTTAACTTGCCAAGTTGCAGTCCACAATGATTGAAGTTTTCTCTGGTTTATTAGGGTCAGAATTGCCCTTCCCTTCCATGTTCACAAAACAATTTTACTTAGGAAGCAACTTAGGTCAAAGAAGGGAAACAGCCAATTGGCTCATCACAGAGAGAAGAAAATCCGATGAGTTGTAACTCAGATTAGCTATAGAGAAACAGTGAGTATGAGTGCTCTCATAGGAGGAGAAAATGGAGTTTAAATAATTATTATTCACCTGTGAGGGGTGTGTGTGTGTGTGTGTGTGTGTGTGTGTGTGTGTGTGTGTGTGTGTGTGTGTGTTGTCCCATTGTAGGTGTGATTTTTAAGTGAGGCTTGATTGACCCTTTCTATCCCAGTTCAGACTCCATCCACAGAACGAAAGGAGAGTGCTCTGGCCCCAGGATTGAGTTCAGATCTAAGGTCACTCATGCTACCATTTGCTTTCACCCTTTCATTGGACATGTGATTTCTGCTTTGTAAACAGTTATCTTAGTCCAGTATAACCTTTGGGGACAGGCAAGGCCTCTTTATCACAATGCCGTGGGGAGGGGCAGCCTCCAGTTAAATAATGACCATGCCTCAGTGGAACACCGCAACTCCGTAATCTACCATATATCCCGTCAAGTATTCAAAATGGGCAGTTTGAAATGGGGTATCAGTGTAGAGCCTGGTGTCTTTAAGGCTGTCCCTCACCTTTGGTTGGGATCTGTCCTCATCATTTACGGTATTCTTGAGTTGGAAGGGGACTCCAGCCAAGTCTCTTGACATTTTTTACTGGAAAATAGTCCGTATAATAAGAGTTGGGAAAGGTGGAGGAACAAGGTGTGTGACTTTATGACTTTTCATATCGTGTAAGTATTCTAAGCATTTTATAGGTCTTTGGCTTTCCACGTATTTGTCATAGTTAGAAAATTTTACTGTAGAAAAGGCAGCTGGAGACCCTAACTAGAAAGACAACTGTTCACAAAGTCCTCTCAGAGACTTTTCTCTCATCAGCTCCATTATCCATCATTTGCCTAGAATATGAATATAATATGAATCATCGTTGTCCCCCCTTGAAGACTTTTAAGAGATAATTGTTATGTACTCTTACTTGGGCCAAAGCAAAAGGAACTGCCCAGGACAAAGGGGGGAAAAGCAAAATTAAAATTATGGAATTTATTATTTTGAAAAATTCTTGCATATGTTATTATATCAACTGATGGATTGTTGAAATCTGGGGTTGAGAACCAAGAAAGCATCTTTCCATTGATTCAGGATGATATCTTAATATACTTCCATACTGATGAATCTTTCTGAAAGCAAATCCTGTGCCTGTCCAGTCTTGACTTAAAGAGTTAGAGCTTTTAAGGACGAGACATGATATATGTATAAGACATGTCCAAAACCACAAAGACTTGAGGGTACATTGCCATTTATGTTCCCATAGCTGGGTGCTATTGAACATGCGTTCGAATCTGATCATGACCTTTCTTTTCTCTCCTCTTCTTCCAACTACTTTGAGTAAATGGCAAATTGGCAGTCATAACATTTACAAAGGAAATACGGTTTGGGGACGTTTCGCAGAGCTGAGTCTTGTAGTGTATGAGAGACTTCAGTTTTATGTAGGCTGTTGTAGCGGCTGCCTCCTGATGTCACTTTTATCCTCCAGCCGTGTTGTGGGATCCGCTTTATTATCTACAGTTTTCCAGATTAGGATGTGCTAGTTTAGGAAGGGAGCTGCTTGATCCAGGGCAATCCGATAATGCCTGCCAAGAAGAACTCATGGTTTATCTGATGCCAAAGTCCCGTGCTTTCCAACCCAGTACATTTTTCTCCTCTTTATCCTGACAAAAACTAGCCTCTTTTCAATATAATCACTGCTGTGTGTGATGTTAGTTAAGTAATCACTCCTTTCTTTTTCCTGCTTGAAGCTTGCCCTTTTCTCTCCTTTTGAATTCCTAAACTTTTTCTGAATTTCTAATAATATGTGAACTCTTGCTCATGTAGGGAATGATATTTAGATAATTACATTGGTTTTCTTTAGACTTCCAATGTTATCTGCAGTATTGGATTTGAATGCAGCTTTTTCAATTAAAGAAACTAATAGTAGTGAAGAGTCATAGGAGATAACACAGTCGAATGTCTGGAAATGAGCCCTCCTCATGTTTTGGAGATTCATTGTCTACCTCATTTCTTCTTACTTTTTTAAATGTACTTTCCATTTGTTTTAGCTTAATGAAATCGGGATATATATTTTTGAACAGATGTCATAAGAAGCTTGTTTGCTGTCAAGTCAGAAGAATAAACTATGACATTGTTTTCACCATGAGAATGTGCCCCCAATCACAGATAATTGGTAATGGTTCAAAAGACTCACTGGGCTCAGAATGAAAGATAATCCATGCTTGTTACTAAGGCAAAAAAGTGGTATTTGCTTATATGAACTAAGGGAGCTATTACTTGGTTTATTTTTTTTTTAAAAAAAAAAAAAAAACTATATACTTAATGTAGCATTTTACCCCATTTAACAATTATTTAAATAGATAATTAATCCATGATGTCCCACATAGAATAAGGTAATGGTTTGTGATTTTTATAGACCTTATATCCTCTGTGAACATTGATTTTTTTTTCCCAGTGTGTATAAAATTAGATAAAAAAAAAATGTGAGGACCTCTTTCATCTGTATTATTCTTCTGTACTCATGTTAAAAAATTAATCTTTAAAATTTATCAGGATTTAAAAACATTGACTTACCATCTAAAACTCTGTTCTTGATAACCCGAAGTCTCCTCTGGTGTCTGTGCCTAGAATTGTTCCCATGAAGAGATTACAGAAATATTCAAAGATATTTTGCTAAATGAATAGAATTCTGAAGTGGAAAACTAGACTTGTTCTCTTCATGTTCTAGGACAATAATTTCCTGTTTATTAGCAACAGTCTCAGTGCAGAAGCTAAGAGCAAAAGAAGCATCTTACTTATTCATACGAAATCTTTTTTTATGTCAAAGAAGTATTGTGGTAAATTCCATATTACCTTGCAGACGAGCCCGTTTGTAGATCCCTTCAAGGACTGCACCTCCATGAGAGAGGACCACCTGCACTCGGAACATAGACGCTGTGGTGGGCTGCAGATGTCTGAGTCTTTAACTCCAGGAGCTTCGTCATTGCTCTGCTTGCAACTGAAACTCACCCTGGCTCAAGTGTGCCAGTGTCTGTTCTTGTGATTTTTTAAAGAGGTTTCAAGGTCTTGTGTCTAGTACTACTACTGAGCAAGAGTCGAAGAAGGAAAACACCCAGAACATGACACGTTGGGGTCAGCACAGGAGTGGAACTTGAGAGGAGTTGGGAGGGATGGAGGTGCACATAGAAGCCCGAGGCTCTGAAGATGAGCCTTCCTAAAAGGAGTTGATGGCGAACTGCTATTGTGTCTTGAAAGGAGTATCTTGATTTTTTTCTGTGTTTTTAGGAATAAATGGTGGTGGATTTCCAGCTATATAAAAACGACCCAACCTTGATTTTTTTTTTTTTAAATTTTTAACTTTCATATCACTTAGGGATGGTGAGGTTGTAATAGAGGCAATAATTTAAAAACAAATGAGTCTCTTGTCTCTGCTCTATCAACTTTCAAAGCTTATCTAGGGTTAATTATTAACTATTAGGAGTCATTTCTTCTCCCGCTTACTAAAGCTGTAAAAATATTTTTCCCTACTCTAGCCCATTTGCTTCAACACTGGGATATACTGAAGAACAGCTAAGAAGTTCCCGTTACTAACAAGAGGTCTCTCTTCCTATCTGTTCATTCATTCATTCATTCTTCATTTTTCCTTTTCATTCTCATTTAGGAATTATTTGATGAGGCTCTATGTCTGGGCCTCTGCATCCTGAATATAAATTGCAGTTGGTCACTGACCCACGCTCATGGTATGTATAGTACAGTTACTAAGAAAAGTAAGCTTATGGTAAGTATGATAAGAATAGTGAGTAGACACATGTCCAGGTGCCCAGTGACCTAAGATTATATTAGGCAGGGTGGGAGAACATTGTTTTAGCCCTTTGATCTAACCTGTACTAGGAGAGTTTCATATGCTTGATTGGTTTGAGTATATATGTAAACAAAATATCCTGATTTTAGTTAGTAAAGGGAAAATTACTTTTGAGATAACTGGAAATGTTCGGGAGTTGGACTGGCTAGTGAAAAAAAAAATCTTCCCTATTAAAATTATTTTACAGATGTGGCCATCATTTCAGCCTGTTCAAAACCACTCATTAAAGATATCGTATTTCCCCCTGCCTTTTCCTTTTCCTATCGTTTGCGCCTCCCCCTCCCTGACCTTGTGAATAAGCATTATTCGGTGAGACTAAGGTAGCAGCCTGGTGTTTTTCTTTTGTCAGTGAAACTACATCCAAATTTCAGGCACATCACACTTTTTCAATAGAACGCCTCACTGATGTTTTACTTTTACATGCTCTACAAATTTTAGTAGAACTTTTCTTTTCCTGGGTTATGGTATTTCTGATTAGTACTCTGTTTGATGAAAGGATTAAAGTATCCCATGAAATATGTAAAAGAGGGAAATTATCAAATGTAAGGATACAATGTGGTAGTCTACATTGTTTGCTTTTGAGCTGGGTTCCTCAGTCTTAGGAATATCCACATTTGTGACTCCAAAAAAATGTGTTTATGTTGAGTGCTGCCTGGTGTCTTATAGAGGGTTGGGAGAGAGGGAAAAATTGGACCCAGTTGAGAAGTCCCCATCTACAGTGTGGGTGGAGAAGATGTGTTTCAGATGTAGACTAGGTGATACTTGTTTCTAGATTCCCTTTGCAGGCTGTGGGGGAGTCCAGCTCCAACCTGTCCAGGGGTTCTTGCGGGGGAGGAGAGAGGAATGAGGAATAGTAGAAATATAGGCCTAGAGAAAAGACAGAGACACAGGACAGCTTCGGGAGGGCCCTGGGTCAATACCCTGTCACCTCGAGGTTTATTGCAGAGGGCTTTTTATACAATGCCAAAGGGCTAGGCAAAAGACCTCCCCCTTTCAAGATCAAAGCACAACATACAGACAAGTGTGGACCCTTCCAAACACCTGGTAACCACACCCATGGCCAAATCATCTCATTATGCAGCCCTGCTGGGTAAAGCAAGCTCAGATTCGCTGACCTTGAGTAAGGCCGTCTTCCTAGGGAACCTCTGCGGGCCCCCCAAGCTGTGGAAAGGGAAAGAGCCAGCCATGACTCTCCTTTATTGGGCTTACATGGCAGAGGTTGATGCCATTCACTGAGATGGGGAAGACCGGAGGACTATCAGGTGAAATGGAAGATCAAGAAGGGTGAAGTAAAAACGGTCGTGCTCTCTTTGGACATAACTGTGTGTAAATGCAAAATAGAGGGGAATGGAGGAGCTGGGTCTGGACCTGCTGCTCAAGGGAGACTAATATTTCAGAGTAGTTGGAGTAGATGAGGACATCCGTGGAGAGAATGTCAGAAGGGAAATGGGTGGCACTGAAAGCAAGTTTGTGGAGAGCAGAATGGTGTGGGCACAGAGTCCGAGGGTTCAAAGAGGGGTTGTGGGATTGGGGGAGCCAAGAGTGGTGAGGAGTGTGCTTCTTAGAGACTAAGAAAAGTTGGCTGTTATTTTATTATAAATAAATATCTTTTTTAAAAAATGTCCAAACGCAAACTTTTATTAAAAAAAAAAAAAGAGGGAGAGAGAGAGATGTGATGTGGGTTATGCCCTGAAACCTAGATGCTTGGATTTGTAAATCCCAAAGACCTGTGCCCTTGTCTGGCACTCCAACCTTTTTAAAATGGCAACATGAGTCATTTACAATGTTCAGAATGGCCGTAAAGTGAACACAGATTATGCCAGGGGTCTGTAAGCCGATCTCCAGGAGGTTTCACAGGACGCAGTCTGTGGGCATGCTCACAGCTAGAATTTGCTATGGGGACAGGATCCAAAGCCGAGGGAGCGAAGGGAAGAGGCAGTTGGGGCGGAACACAGAACAAAACGGACACATGCTTCCAAGAGGCCCCCCTGCCTCGTCGGGGGACACAAGACATGCTTAATCTCCCTCACAGTGAGTTATGACAACATGTGTGAAGAGTTGTCTGCCAGGGAAGCTCACCAGAGACTCTGTACCCAGGGCTTTATGAGGGTCTGCTCATATGGACACACTCTGCCTCATGCATACCAAAATTCCAGAATCACAGGAGGCAAGCAGGTTCAGCACAAACCACACTGTAAAAAAAAAAAAAAAGAAAAAGAAAAATTGAAACGTGGTAAGCTGCCATGCTTTTTAGCCTGCAAGTGGGAACCTTCCTGAAATCTGTGTTAACAACTGCCAGCCAAGAGCTGCCCTCCACACACGCCTTTTTAAACCCTCTCTACCCTGCTGTGTCAGACCTCCAACTGCCCCCCTATACACACACACACACACACACACACACACACACACACACACACACACACACACTTTTGAAGCTCAAAGCCTAGCAAAATACAAGCGTTGTTGGCACTAAGTCTAAACTGAAGTTTCTCTGGAATGGTCATTTGATTAATAAACTGAACTCCACATCATTTCGAGAGCATGTAAGCTACTTTTCCCATCTGTATTGAGAGGTGTCGTGGTATGTAACTGCTTGGCATCTAGTCACAGCGTTAAGTACATTGTCACCTTTCTATAGGTCCATTTTGATCATGAATGTATCATTTTGAATATTTAACACACATATCTTCTAGAATAATGGCTGCCATATAGTAAGCATTCAAAAACGCTGGCGGCGTTGGCCTTGATGCTGGTAACTGCAGAACAGTGTGGTCGCCTGTATTTCTTAAGTTAGACATGCTGTTACTTTTCTTGGATTAATCAGTTGTAATATCCACCGTACCGTATTTTCAGCTAAATGGCTTTCAGTTTTTCAATTAAAATTCCACTTGAACAGTATCAGAGGCATTTTAATAAAAAAAAAATTTACTGAGCTCGATTAGTTGATGAGCAGTAAATTGCTCATTTTTGATTACCACATTAACTCTTTCTGGCCATTAGGGTACCATTTAGTAAATTACCTCTTTTAGTACAGTACTCAGAATGTTCCCCAAGTGACCAGAAATAGTTAATAATACACCAACAGGCTGAGCCATTTACTACCGTCTTACCCTCAGATCAGTCTCATTATGCTAAATGTTTTCCCCTTTCTTAATTGTCGTTTTCTTTAAAAATGAAATAGTGAGCACAGTTATTTATTTTTGCAGCCTGTATGAGCTCGATGAAATGTACGCTGAGTCCCGCTCACTGTCAACAGCGTCGTAGAGGAGTTTCGGGTAGTGGTACTTAACTCTCAGCATAGAAGCTGCATCCCGTGGTGAGAATAGCTGCATCCTGCACAGGGCAGAAGAGCACCACACGTGATTCTAGGCTATAGTCTGAGAACTATCAGGTCTTGTTACTCTGCCTCTCTAAGTGCCTCTGTGCTAGACAGAAGTATATCTCCTGCTAATGACCCCAGGCCAGTTTTTGTTGGAGCAAGAATCCTGTCTTTTTATAACATACCCAGTATCCGTCTTCCAGTAGATACGCTCTTATTGAAAAACTTGGAGCCGGGCTGTGATGGTGTAGGCCTTTAATCCCAGCACTCAGTAGGCAGAGGCAGGCGGATCTCTGAGTTTGAGGCCAGCCTGGTCTACACAGAGAGTTCCAGGACATCCAAGGCTACACAGAGAAACCCTGTCTCAATACCCCCTACCCCACCTCCCCAAAGAAAGAAGAAAAGAAAGAAAGCTCAAATTCAACTTTTTCCTCTTTGTGAGTGCCCCTTACCTTCTTAGGAAGAAAAGCTTTCCATCTATTGTTAAAATTACATCTCTAACACAATTTTCCCCCCAAGGAACCTAAGAACGTCACTGCCACATTCTTGGGACGAAGACTTAGCTGACACCCGAAATAGTCACTTTTGTGCAGCTTTGACCAAATATCGGGGAGAACACTGAAAGGAAGGGCTGGCTTGGCTCACAGCTTCTGAGAGTTTGACCCATAGTTGCTTGAGCCCGTGCGCTTGAGCAGAACATCATCGGGGCCTGAGAATGTGTGGAAGGGCAGGCTGTTCCTCGTGGGGATGCGGGGAGGACAAAGCAAGGGATGGAACATGATACAGCCCCTAATGGCACATCCCAGTGACCCACTTCTTCCAGATAGAGCCCACTTCTCAAGGTTCTAGGATCCCCAAAAAGTAGCTTCTTCATCTGAGGACCAAACATTTGTGGACATGAGCTTGTTGGAGACATGCCCTATTCAAACTGTAACATTCCTCCAATACTAATTTTGGGACATGACATCTTGTCCTTTGGTGGAATAGTCTCATAAAGTAAAGGCCTAACTGAACATTAACTGAGTTGCCACTGCATTATGTGAAATGGTTATATTAAGTGTTTCGAGTGATATCAAACTAAGGATCGACTGCCTCCCTCGGTCACTTACTCAAAAGATGCTTGCCAAAGAAGAGTTGTGAGCTGTGTAGACTAAAAATAAAACAATGAATAAAAACCTATCAAAAAACCTGAAGTCTGGTTAGGGCGATGATTAATGAGGACGCCATGATATAAAACCGTCGCATCCATAAAAGCACAGTGAGAGGAAGGAAGGACTCCGGCCTGCTCACTGGGAGAGCTCGGAGATGGAGACGCTAACCCAGTTCGGAAGGCATCTGAGACATTTACCTCCAGGAGATGAAACTGAGCTGGATCTTACAGAGCAAATCAAAGTCACCCACAGGAAACGGGGCATTTCTGGAAGAGAGCCTGACGTGAAGTTGGGAAAGTGAGTAGGGGATGTTTTTAAACCTAATTAAAAGAAAAGCAAGTCATGGGCACAGTGAAGACAGGAGGCACAGCTGGCTACTTTTTTTTTTTTTTTTTTTTTTTTTTTTTTTATGTTCTGTGCTCTTTCCCCAAACCATGGGGGAGGTCCTATTGTTTTCCCCACTTTATAGACGGTGATGGCTTTTTCCTACCCAGCTTGGCTTTCTGCTTCGTGAAATAACATGAGCAACTACAAACATAACATCACTAGCTCTCGACACCTCATCCTTTCTCTCAACTGAGAGATTGGGCGATTTGTGTAGGAGTTCTCAGTAAGCGGGTAAATCCAATTCCAATCTCATTTTCTTGCATACAAGCAGGACTGGAAATGAGTTTTGTCTAAGTGGAAGGCTGGGAGAGGACTGTAAATGCTCAGAGAAACATGGAGTGCTGGAGAAGGCCCCTGGAATGTAGACGTCTGAAGACAAAGGAAGCTTGTGTGCTGACTACTTCTGGCTAGTACCTGAATGATTTAAAAACACCATCTTTCGCAAAAGTTTACCAGTTTGACATTAAATTGCATGGTTGTCATCGGCAAAAAAAGGTTATAGAAAAGTCACGTTTTGGACTAATAAGCACACAGGGTACCATTGGAGGAAACACCTAGATACATTAAGATAATGGGTCCAGCCTTAGAGATGGACCAGATCACAAAAGAATCCTTATTCCTCATGCACTTTGTAGCCACTGGTACCTATAATATTTATTTACTTATCCAAGCAGGCCATAATTTGGTGGACTTATATTTTATAGCAAACTTATTTGATTTATTAATAGATTTGAGGTTGCTCTGGTATGGTAACTAACTCCTTTCTCAATTGGTTCAGCACAGAAATTCTTCTCGTGTATATGTGTGTGTGTGATGGGGAAGAGGAGATATGATTGGAAAGCAGCAACTAATAAGCAAGCTATAAATTTACCTTAGATTTTCTGTTGTTCTTCTGCCTTGGAAATCCATAGGGTTTCAAATAAAAATGTATTAAAATGTATTAACTTTTCCAATAGAAAATAGATCATCCTTGTTTATTTACAGGCTGCCTCTCATAGACATATTTTGAAGAATTTTGAAATTTATCTTATTTTTCTTTTCTGTCTGCAAAGGAACTTTGTTTTCTTCTCTCCTCCATAACATAGGCAATGTACTTCTTAACCCCAGGATTGGACAGGAGAGTCTTTTTCCACTGTCCACCCAACTACTGTTATTTCTTGTTGCTATTTTATTTTAAAGAAATGATTTTTTAAACATGTAGAACACATGTATTTGTTTATAAATCTTCACAGTCGTACAGTGTTTTTATAGTAATGACATTCAATTCATAACTTGTACTATATACATTGTTATATGCTAGTAATAGAAGTTATACTTGCCTCTCAGGACCAATGTGAGAATTAAATTAATAAAGATCTGTAAATGTATGTGAACCACTTAAAATAGTGGCTGATACTAAATATCCCTGGGCATGTATTTGTTATCGTCAGTTTCTCTAACATAATACGTTGCCCTCACAGTGAAGACTTCTATACAATGCGTAGAAATCCAATAGGAGCTAATGCTGCGAGCAGATACGTTTTCTTTGTCTTCTTTTCTTGAGGGTGCAGGGTGCTAACACAAGGTAATCCAAGCTGGCCTCCCACTCCCCATCCTCCTGCCTCAGCCTCCAGGCCTGGGATCATAGATGTGAGCCCCACCTTGCCTGCTGCATTTTCATGCGCATTAGAACTGCACAGTCCAACTATATCGCTTTTCCTGTTACTGTTAACTGTTACTACTGGTGGTGTTTTTGTTTTCTGCTCAGAGCAACCCTGTCCCCCGGGGCAGACAAGTCTGTACGTTGTAATTATGCTGTGGCACCCCGAGTCAACTGCCACTGTCCCCGGAAAAGCATTGGAGCTTGTAAGGCATGCTTATAAAATTAACATCCAAATAGCTTCTCAAGCCTCTCTTCCATCGGTGTGGCCGTGTGTTCTAACAGTAAGGCTTCAAGGCCATTGAATAGGAATGTCACACAACCAATGCCTCTACTGGGCATCTGAGCAAAGAAGCTGCCAATATGCGTGCCATGCTTTTTAAGCTTCAATGACATTCCAGTTCGAAATCTTGTAAGGTTTCTTAGTGACTGATGGCAGCTCACAAGAGGGTCAAAGGATCAAGCCCTGATTGCCAAGAAGAGTACACTCCTTCCCCCTTCCTCCCTATACCCACCCAGAAGAAGCAGCGACTTGGGGGGAAGAAAAGAAAGCAGAAATGACTTCTGCTCGCCTCGGGCCAGGCTCCTGTGCGTTCCTGCTTTGATGGCTCTGAAGAACTCTGCCTGTGCATAAACAGTCGCTGTTAGTTTAGGCTTCTTTCCTTAGCGGGGAGCCCGTCTCTATCAGTGCGTGGTGAAAATGTCCATGGAACTGCAACGTCTTAGCTCTTGCTTCTCCTGTTACCAAGAAGCCTAGAGTCAGCTCGCAAGCTTCAGATGTTGTACTTGTCATGGGCAAACTCTTAAATGTCTTCCCACTGTATATCAAGAAATCCATTTCCCCATGCTTGCTTGGTTTTTAGGAAGGCTGTAATCATTCACTGAAAGTCTGACAGACAGTTGTGCTAGGTGCATGGAGGAGTATCCAGGTGGAGGGAAGGTAGAATTAAGTACAGACAGATGTGTTACACATGCCTATAATCTCAGTAGTTGGGGAGAGGAGGATCAGGAGTGTGAGGCCAGCCTGAGCTACATAGAGAGTTTGAGGCCAGCCTGAGCTACATAAGACCTAGCTTTTAAAAAGGCGGGATGGGAGGTGGGGGTGAGTAAGAGGAGAGGCATGACATTTTGCAGTTAACTATGTTTCAGTGAGGAAGAAGTAAGGATTATGAAGGCACAGGGTAGATAAACTTAGGAAACTCTGATACTTATCTCCTATTTCTTCTTCATAAGAATATCTTGTCTAGTTTTGAGGGATTTTCCTGGCTTATCTCAGCATCCTGGGAACTCTTAACGTTAATCAAAGTGTATAAATTAGTAGTGGTTTCTTAAGTTAGCTTTCAAAATACTAGCTCTTATAGTCAGGGTGTCATAAACTCTAACTTATGATCGCCATGTGTGAGGCCTTACCTTTTAGATATCCTTGGTCCTCTTCTGTGTAAAGACTTTCTTAGCTAGTTCTGCCTTCTCATGATTTTTCGAGTTCTTATATCCCCGTTGTTTGCTCCAGTTACTTTATCCTTCTGATCACGGTCCATTCCCCCTAACCCCGATCCTCAATACCAGTTCAGCATTTATTTGCCATTCCTGGCTCTGGCGGTGTGCTCTCTCTGATGTCTTGGAAGTGTACGCAGAACCTTCTCCACCCCTGTGAAACATGCTCACTCCTTTCATCAAGAACATGGGAGTTTGCTTGAATGCACTCTCCAAATTTTATTGGATTTCTGCCTTTGTTCAAAACTTCTCTATGAGAGCGCCCCTTCACAATCTTGTCGTGTCCAGACCATGGACATTTTCCACCCGCGTTTAACTGTCACTGTGGTTAGTTAATGTTGGTTTTGTATTGGATGTCTCTTGGTACATCTGTGTGGCATCTCTATTATTTTGTATTGGGACAAGATGCAGCTAGATTCCTGGACTCATTACCCACCTGGACTCACATATCACCCATTAAGATTAAACGTCTACTCCCTATCCTTTCTTACCAACGGTGACTAGAACATGCCTTTCTATTGCCTCCTTTTCCTTATACTCTAATAATGAAAGGGACAAAAAAAATCTACTAAGAGCAAGGTAATAACTGTGATATTGCCAAAGATGAAATGGCCACTGATTTGTAGCTGGCATACAAAAGAAACTCTTCACATATGAGAAAGGCATTCCTTTTGAAAGTGCCGTTCCATAGATAAGGCGCAAGTTCGAGGGGTTTTTATTCCTGTTGGGGGGGCAGCCTGAATCTTGTGTTCAGTGCCATGCCTTTCCGCTGTTACCCTTCCTTTTCAATGGAACTTTGGCCTGGAAGATTCATGCTCTCCCTCCTTCAGATCTACTTCCTTTCCCGCTAACCTGGAAGCTCTCGTGTCCACAGTTGTGGCTCCGCAGATGAGGGTTCTCCGGTCGCCCTCGAGTGCAGAGTGAAATGTGTGTATTCGTTCGAGGGAGCCATGAGCTCTTCCTCTTCCTGTCTCCTGACCACGCTGGGTGACTGCATGGCTTGTCATCCCTCCGGGATTGGTATTTTATGAAGCAAGGCTTTTTAAGCACTCTCTGTTTGCTTTTGTCTGTTCTTTCTGAGCATGAGTAAAAAATGCAAGTGGTCCTGACATTCCGATATTTAAATATAGAAATTAATTGGCCTGGAATAAACTCTTGTGTAGTGTTTGTTTTACTTCACGTTTCATAAGCTTGTGTCTGTCCCTTACTTAGCAAATGAGAGCAGGAGACTTCAGTCTCGTGGGAAGAAATATAGCCAGTTTGCTAAAGGTAGACCCAAGACAAGTTTGATGGAACAGTTTTATTAACAGTTACTTATGGAATGCCTGAGGCACAGGGCATTTTGCTAAGTGTGAGGAACACAATCCATCTGAGGGCCCCTACCTTAGAGAGGTCATACACTAACAAGGTGCACCGATGAGATGCTCACACAAATAAATGTGAATTCACTATTGAGAAAGAGTTTGCACAAGGAACTGTTAACGGAGGCCGAGATTTGAGAAATGAGATAGAGGAAGGAGAGAAAGAAGGAGATTTTAGGTGAGAGAAAGCCAAGTGTATATGTGTGCACAAGTAGCAAGAAAAAGTGACAGATTGGAGGAATTTGGAAATCATTGTTTCTAGAACCCACATAACAACCAAGCATTATGAAAAGGTGAGCTGTGTGGAAGAACTCGAACCATCATCCAAAGACAATAAAGAATATGAGGCATTAGAGCATGTGACTAGATTGGTATTTAAATTATTGCTTTGATCACACTACACAGCCAATTGGAGACTTGAAGGAAGTAGGCATGGAGTTAAGAAGTAGTTGGGATGTTGGAAGACATTTGTACACAGATACCAGTGTACTCTGAATGTGAGAGGGTCCGGAGAGGAGGTTCCCAGGCTGAGGCCACAGTTGTTAAGTTGCGTGGATGGGTAGACAGTGGCCACATTCTGAAATGGGCGTACTGAGAGAGCAAAAGACTTTGGCACCACAGGTAGATCATGCATTGTATTTTATTTTTAGTTTTCGGTGTTCTTGTGACAAAGTCTTTCTGTTATATAGACATGGCTGTCCTGGAATGTGCTATGTAGACCAGGTTGGCCTTGACCACACAGAGATCAAGCTGCCTCTGCTTCCCAAGTTAAAGGATCAAAAGTGCACACCACCACATCTGGCTCTTGCATTGTATTTTAAATATATTGAATTTGAGTCACTTTTGTAATGGATACATCAACTAAGGGAAATGTCAGGTCTGTAGCTAGAAATTTTAAAGTGATGGTTATGGAGATGATAACTGAAACTGTATAGATGAGATTGCTTAAGAAAACAACGTAACACAGGAGAGCCCTGAAAAATTCTGTATCTTAATAACTAAGTAAAGGGATAAGCGCCTAACAAATAGACAGGGGAAGTCCAACCAGGGAGTCAAGGAGGAACCGCTGAGAGAGTGAAACACTGTACCAATGCATAAAGAAAAACAAAAATATCCCAAGGACTTGGTCCTCTAGAAAACCACCAGGATGTTAACTGTGGGGAAAATTGAAAGTGCCTGATGCATTTACATGGAGACTGTTTATGATGTTGGCTAGTTACTTGTCTGGAGGGATGGGAAAGGAAGCTAAGCATATAACGGATTAAGGAGTGAGTGGTAAGCTGAATTAAGATGCTGATAAAGGTAACATTTTCCAGCTGTTTTCCTATGAATGGGAAAGAGGGATCACGTGGTAGTCGCAAGGAAAGTCCAAGGACTGGTCTGCTTCTTTCTTAAAGAACTAAGAGCTAAGTCTGCTAAAGTGTAGCCAGAAATAGGGGAGATGCTGGATGTTCATAGCCAAGTTTGTAATTGTTAGTTAAGATAAATGAAACGATTTTACATTTTCACATATTAAACTTTTTCCTATAAATTCAGTCCTTAACTAAATTCATTTATTAAGCAAATGTTTACTGTGTGTCTTCTATGTGATAGGCAGTCATCTAAGTTCTGATAATAATAAATCATGATGATTTGTTGAAATGCTTAAAAAAAAAAGGCTGTGGATGATAGTGGGTCTGGGGTAAAATCAAAAATCAAAACAATTGTTTTGACCATGCGCATTTTGAGACGTGTCTGGGCTGTGTGTGTGGACCTGTTAGGGGGCTTACTGAGGAAGCTTTCTGTAGAATAAACATCCCTAAGGACAGAGGACTCGGTGTCTGAATTCATGCAACCCTGGGCACTCTGTGTTTGGCCTACTTTTAAATACTCATGTGAATTCACTAATTTCTATGTAATAGGTGAGTTCTGTCACTAATCCCATCTTACAGGTGCCAACTCGAAGAAATTTTTAACAACTCGTTTACATTCAAATAGTTAATACATAATACGTAGGTCTCTGTTGCGGGAAGTCTAACTCTACAGATAAAACACCAGTCTCTTTGGTCTGTAACAGACAAGGTATTCTTGCAGCTGAGCAATGTCTCATGTGATCTAAATTGAACATACTTTGCCATGTGTTGTTATGAGCCAAGAGAATATGTCACGAAAGGCATGACCCATGGTAAAGAAAGTTAATGCTGGAGGATGCCATTGGGCCGTATCAGGTGCTACTGTATGGCGGCGGGCTAGCAGGTTTGGACTTTAACTAAAAATACTGTGGACAGTAACTCAGTTTTAAGTTGTGTGCCTATGTGTTGTTTACAATCTCAACATGAAGAGCCGCCCATCATTTGTGCGCACCAGTATCTTTAAGAAACCAAAGCCGCAGCTGGGCGGTGGTGGCGCACGCCTTAAATCCCAGCACTCGGGAGGCAGAGCCAGGCGGATCTCTGTGAGTTCGAGGCCAGCCTGGGCTACCAAGTGAGTTCCAGGAAAGGCGCTAAGCTACACAGAGAAACCCTGTCTCGAAAAACCAAAAAAAAAAAAAAAGAAACCAAAGCCGCGCAACAATACACTGAAGTAAATGTTTTACAGATTGTACCGACACTTTTCAGTCAGGAAGCTCGTCAAGGAAAGAAAAGTTAGATGAGCCATGATTTTTGTAGAGCCCACCTCAGTTTCCAGGAACGTTCCAGTGGCCCAGTCCATGCCATCTTCCGTACCTGGAAATAAAACTGCCTTCTCACCCCAGAGAGCCCGTCACCGGAAATTCAGTGTGTGGTGTGATGGAGAGGCTCAGAAAACAGACTGCAGCTGTTCAAGTCCACAGGATTGCAGAGAAATCTCGGTTTGGTGACATTTGATAAGCCATCCTTAATAAAAATAGTATGGGCACCCACTGAGGCACCCATCATTTCTTGGATCCTCAATAGGAGAGTTTGATGCTGCAGTCCCAACTAAGGAATTTATAGCAAAGCTGTTGCTTCTTAAAACAAACGCAGCATTTCTCAGGGGCCCCCATGCCTGTGAGGATCTTCTCATTAATGCTTTACTCTATCGTCACAGTCATTGGAACGTGACCCGTGGAATTTCTTAGAAGCCTAGAGTTCACCAACAGTGGTTTTTCCTGTTTCTGCCAGATGCCTAGAGCACATCTTATGTGGAACACTCAATTCCTCAGCGAGGTTCGCAGACAGAGGTAATACAAAGTTTTGTATTTGAGGCAAACCTGTCTGAGGCCAACCTTTGGCTTGTAAATTCTCAAAGGACCTTTTCCTATCCCCTGCGAGGGCAGGGTCAAGCAGGCAAGCGTCTTAATATCATTGTATTTGGGGCTTATCGTTTTTGTTCGTTTGTTTGTTTTTTTCTTCTTTTTTTCCCCTGCATCTAGAATGCAGCCTTTCACTTTTTCTGGGAGGGTTTCTGATTAACTCTCCTTGCTAAGGGCTGGCCCTCGGCTCTGTCTTTACTCCAGGAAGTCTGTGTATTCTTCAGGGATGGAACATAGTTGCCATGTTTGTTCTTGTTTCTCTTGGTTCTTGGCCTAATCTTACTATTCTGTGCCTCTTTACAACCTCAATGATGCAAACGGTTTTTAAAATTTGTATTCTCTGCTTTTAATTTTCGTAAGTGTTGTACACATTACTGTCAATGAAAGTACCAACTGTGGCCTGATGGGTAAGCCATTTAGTCCCCTTAGTCTTTAGTCTGTAGAGTAGGTGTGAAGTGTACAGGGCCTTGATGTTTGTGTGACACATCCGACCTCAAGCAGCCTGGAGGAATTTCTCTCAAAGAGTTTGATCCCAAGCAGCTCAGCCTTAGAACCATCCTAAAAGTCTGCCATGTCATAAAGGCATCAAGTGCTTGTAGCTTGTGGTTGGGGTGCTGTATTCTTTTTGTTGTGGTTGGTTTTGTTTTGTTTTCAAGACAGGGTTTCTCAGTGTAGCTTTGGTGCCTGTCCTGGAACTTGCTCTGTAGACCAGGCTGGCCTCGAACTCACAGAGATTGCTTGCCTCTTCCTCCTGAGCGCTGAGATTAAACGCATGTGCCACCATGCCTGGCTGCCTGTTGTATTCTTAACAGAAGGAATAAACACAGTGGTACTGATCAAATCAAATAGAGGAGGATGGGTGGGTGGGTAGGTGGATGGACAGATAGTTGTAAAATAAATACGTGGCCCAGGAGAAAGACCAATTAGCAATACTGGGTAGTAACTAATAGAGCATTATTTATTTAAACAAATCTAAAAAGAGGAGTGAAGAGAGGAAATATTTTCTGTCTGGGGATTGTAGAATTATTCTGCAGTATCTGGTAGGGTCCATGCTTTTGGTTTGGAACTATATGTGTCTTCAAACATTTACTTTGGTTCCTTGTGGTTGGTGTGTATTAGTGTTTGGAGTAAAGTAGTATGACAATAGTGATTTGGGAAGCTCAAGGAAATTTGCATTGTTATTCTTCTGACTCCTGACTGTGGGCAGGTTACTGAGGCCATGTGAAGGCCTCTGTTTCCTCTTATTTAGACCAAAAGACATGAATGATTTCATCATTATTTCCCACCCCCACACGGAAAAACCCTTTAAAAGTTGATACCTATAAAACATATCAGGTTATTTGTACATGCCTTCCTAATGGCTCTTCATGTATAGGAAGACTGATACTACAAATATAAAGGTACTTTTATCAACTACTCTATTTTGAGTGCTTTACATACAGGTATACTATGGACAGTGGGATAGGAATATTTATAAAAGTGTTTCTCTTTTCTCTTCTTTTATTCTCAGAAACATTATCTCAGGTAATTTAATGCTCAGTCTAGTCCTTCTGGATTAGATCAGAAAATTAGATGAGCTTTTATCTTTATATTTAAGGTCTAAAATATTATATATTGCTCTTTGCTCCAAACAGGAAGGATGCTATAAACTAAACTAAAGGAAAAAGTAATATACTGTCTGTTTTTTTCTGGATATTCCCTGATGTTTTACCGGGGTCTATTAAGGAATATTAGATTTGGATTTATAGCTTAATGAATATGTTTATATAACTAATCGCATATGTTGCATTGGGAAGGCTGTATGCATGTAAGTTATAAATTGATCATGCAAAGAGAGTGATAGATACCCTAGTGTCTGTCCGGAGCTTTGACCCACACTGCTGTTTGGGTTCACCTTGCCATTGCTACTGCCTTTCAAATTTCCTGACCACACAGTTTTGCATTCTCCTGCAGCACAGCATTGTGGGTGTTTGAATAGGCAATCTCTCCATCTTCTCAACCCTCTGGCCTCCTGCTCCTCTCCAATTTCCCTTTTCCTTCCACTTCATTAGCAAGGAAAGCGGCATCGACCATCCTCACCCCTCCTCGTCATTGTAAGACATGCAGAGGCTGACGTAAAGGGGATCACATCCTTAAGGAGAGCTCTGCAGAGTGTGAGTTTGTGAAAGTCGGGGACTTGGTGTCGCATACATGCCTGAACCTTACCTCTTAAGGACACCGTCTTTCACTTTAAGTATTATTAGTTCCTATCTGGGTACATTTGGGCATATCTCTAAACAGGACTTGGTATCTGTTTCCTAAGCAAGGGTTAGGACAGATCTCGGGCAGCACATGAGCATCTTTAACAGATTGGGAAAACTTCCACGTCAGATCACTCCTAACTGAGTTCCCCTCAAAGATTTGCCTTTGTGAAGAGGTTCTTCACCATAACGGGGAGCTGGTGTTCCCTAAAAGAGTCACGGTGTTTAGTCAGGATGCATGTCAACATGCCACCCAGTTCCACGGTTACAGGGATAGAATTCTTGTCATTTGATTAAAATAAAATTGAGTCCAAGTTAGTGCGGCAGCATCAGCAACGTCAACAACAAAATATTTATTTGGTGTTCCCGTGGGATTGGTGGGGATGCTTCTTCTCAAAGGTTTGGAAGAATTCCCTGGGAGCGGTCAAGGCTATAGCTCACTAACAGTGCTCTTCCCGGAGCATGCGCGGGAGGTTTGCTCACCCAGCACCACACCAACATCATTAACAGGCTTGCAGTTTGGGACTGATGATTTATCAGCATCCACACCTTCATGGCCCATCTCATCTCTATGAACCTGGAGCCACCCCCCTCCACTCCCCCCACCCCCCTGCTTCATTCAAGTTCCAAGCCACTCACTGCGGTCTCGCTCCTGGAATACGGCAGCTCCCTCCTGGCTTGGATCCTGGCCCTGTAGGACAGCGGTTCTCAACCTGTGGGCTGTGACCCCTTAGGGCTGCGTATCAGATATTTATGTTACGATTCACAACAGTGGCAAGATTGCAGTTAGGAAGCAGCCACGGAATAATGTTATGGTTGGGGGGGGTCACCACAACAGGAAGTGTATTAAAGGGCCATAGCATTAGGAAGGTTGCGAACCACTAATCTACGGTATTGTTTGAAATCAAAACTCATCTCTTAGGTCTTCTCTGCTTAGGGTCTCCCAAGACCCTACCTAGCGTGGCCTCTGCCTCTCTTTCCAGGCCTGTATTCCCTTGTTCTGCTTTGACCCTTACCCACTGGCCTTCTCTTGATCTAAACATCACCACGTTCTCTCTCCCGCAAGGCTCTGTCCATCTTGCTCGTATAGCAGGCCCTTCCTCCATCTTCATATCTCAGCTTGCCATTAATCTTAAATACTAATGTTAAATATTAATATAGATATCAACCCCAGGAAGGACTCTTCTCTGTCCTCTAAAATCTCTAAAATGGGATGTCCCCCCCCCCATCCTCCATTCCTTCACCCTCTTGGCTTCATTCCATAGCAGTCATGTTAATTTGTCTGGTTTTTGTCACTTGCTTTTCTTTCTTGAAAAACTGAGAGCAACTAGATAAGGGGTAGGTCTCTTCTTGGGAGGTGGTAGCGCACGCCTTTAAACCCAGCACTCCGGAGACAGAGGCAGGCGGATCTCTGAGTTCGAGGCCAGCCTGGTCTACGGAGTGAGTTCCAGGATAGCCAGGGCTACATTTGGTACTGTACACCTAGCACCCAATACGGCACCCGGCTTGTGATGGGTGCTTATTGGGTCTGTTATTGGATTCAGCACTCACCTTCTTGTGTTCTGACCTTCACTATTTAACAAAATGGTTTATTCTCTGAAAATCCACACTATTCAGGTAACAAGAGTAGTCTACAAAATGCAAAGGAAGAGGAAAGATTACTAGAGAGTTAATCTGTCCACAGGTTATCCTGAGGGTGAGTGAGTTACTTACGGGTGATAAACAGGATCTCCCTGGATGTCTGCCACTGAAACCCCTCACTTGGTTAGCCTGGACAGCTTCGAGAGATGACCCTGCCAGAATCTGTGTGTCTCTCCGAATGTATAGGGTTGGAAGTCTTTTATTCATTTAATTAATTGTAGGAGTGGAGCGTGTTTATGAATAGAAGCTGCCAGTCATGACAACTGCTGAATTGGCACTGTTGTGTTTGTTTCCTGAATTGTGAGTTTGACAGTTTCACGGAATAAATTCCTCCCCATTTCTTCATGGACCTTAGAGCCTGCTTCTCATGACCAAAGAGGGATGCTGACGAGTTGTGGTTCCTTCCTCTGCACATGTGTTTTCTGGGTGGCAGGGATTGCGACCAAGCAGAACAGTGCATGTCACAGTGTCTGCAGAGCAAATGCTTTCTCCTTTTCAATCTAGAACATTCTGCAAATACCTAATTGTGGATTTTCCTGAGCTTGTTGGTAGTGGAAAGCAGAACACAATTCTTATAGATTTTTTTTTTCTGAACTGTTTTGCCGTTACTTTTTCTTGATAATGCTTTTTTTTTTTTTTAATTTGGCAAATTGTTTTGATATTGTCATGAGTATCACTTCCTAACTGTTAGACATTACTCACTAACGTTCCTTCCAGATAAAAGAATGAGCTGGCACATCCTCCCTTCTCTGATATCTTAACCTGTGTCTTAATGTTTTATGTTCTGTCCGTCCCTTCCATGCCGTCTTCGTCCGATCCATTGGTTATTGAACACATACGTTTCCTCCACTCCATCCGATCTCCATGGCAACCAGAGGTGGTTGCTAAGTGCTGGTTTCAGTCAGGCTGTTTTGATGCCAAATGCTAAGTACCCTGCCACGATATGCCTATGTCGTGTGCACTGATGCGCATTTCTCTTCCATCCGGTCCAGGGAGGGCAAAGCGCAGCCTTCGGCGTTCTCAGTTTGGCCGAACCCTGGTTCTTGCATTGTGTAAGAGGCCCGTTCACATTTTAAAATTGACATTTCCTTCTTTAAAATAAATTTGGCAAATAAAGCTGGCATTTCTTTATTTAAATTTTCCCACTAATATCTTATGATCACAGATATTTGTTAAGGCTAAGAAGAAGTGAGTGCTCTGAGCGGTAACCAGTTTTCCTGTTTCTAATCCAATCACCTGCCAACTCCTTCAAGATGAGTTAAGGATGCTCTTCCCTTCTCTGCTTGGATCAGAAAAGAAGAGCAGCCATGACCGGGTATTCAAAATCCTTCCAGTCCAAACCCGGTTTTCCTTTTGCAAAAGAAAATATGAAGTGTCTGCAGATATACCATATTCATGGTAGACATAACAAGTTTTAGGACCTTGAGGTGACTGTTTAGAATACAGGCTCTTAATTCCAACACAGATTGTGGAAACCTTGGTGTGAAAAAGTGAGGAACACCCTGGCCTCACCTCCGCAGCTCTGTTAGGGAACAGCCGGGCACATCAGGCATCCCATTGACTCTGGTATCCGGTTACACATCCGACTTGGATGTTCTGCCCCAGAAACGGCAAACTTGTAGTCTATTTCCTATCAGTTCTCCTGTAACAGTCTACAGGCCTCAGCACAGCTTTGCCTTCTGAGCCCAAGGGAGCTTTGAACTCTCCAACGCAGTGCTCCCTCCCGAGTGCTGGTTTTGTTTTACAGAGAAAGGAAAAGCTGCACTCCCCAATTTTTTCCCCAGTTGTTATTTCTCCGTTCTATGTTACCCATTCCCCTTTCCTGCTGCCCACCCATCCCCTACCATGCCACCTGGACCTAATTCATGGTTGCTCTGTGATGTCTCAGAACAGATTTGCTTTTACAAAGTAGGCAACAGATATATATCCCCCCTTTTTACTATGGAAACCTGCAATAATTGCTTTTTGGAATTGTAATATAATTACATCATTTCTCTCTTCCGTTATCCCTCTCTGAACCTTACCATACATCCCTCCTCATTCTCTTTCAAATGCATGGCCTCTGTTTTCATTAATTATCATTATGTACATGTGGGGAGTATTCTTCAATATGTAACTGCCACCTGCTCAGTCTGTATAATGTCACTTGTGTGTCTGTGCTTTCCGGGTTGACTATATGGTACTGGATAATCAACTGGCATGCTCTTCCCTGAATATTTTCAAAATATAGCCTGAGTATAATTGTAATATGTCCAGTGACATTGCAGGAAATATTAATTGCCCCAGAATTATGTGTGATTTTGGTGTGTGTGTGTGTGTGTGTGTGTGTGTGTGTGTGTGTGTGTGTGTGTGGTGAGAACACACATGAAAGCTGGTGGGTGTTAGAACTACATAAGCATAAACACCATATTTCTTGACCAAGAACTTCCCTTCCCTTCAAAGAATTAACCCTGTTTATAAGCAAATACATGGTTTGGGAATGCATTTTAAAATGAAGCATTTTCTTTGAGTTCCCTTCCAGTCAAAGGTGTGTGAAGTTACCATTCTAAGATGAAGTCTATAATAGCATAAAAATCCCCCTGGATAGGAAGGAGTGTGTTTGAGTTTTGCAGCTCATCTTGTGGGATTTCAGGACTTGTTCAGTGCTTAGCTGCTAGTGTTTTTGGATTAGGAGTGTGGATTGGGCGGGTTCTTGGGAGGCTGGGAAGGCAAATGTTAGGTCTGTCGGCATCTGAGACCCACAGAAGCTCTGTGCCATTGTCCTGGTCACGCTTCAGGGCCTCAGCACTTTGCATCAAGCAGTCTCCTTTTGAAGGATTGTCTTCACTTTTGAGACCCTTTCAAGAGTAGTTTCTTTTAAAATATCACACATTCTTCTCAAGAAGAATTAGTCTTTCAGATAATACAAAGAGACATAGGATACTTGTAATCTGTCAAGTATGGCTACAAACATTAGGGAATTACAGGGAGCTGGAATACGGCTTCTGAAGAAGCTTGGCTGTCTAATTATAAATCTGCCTTTTAATTTGGTTTGACTGCAGAGAAACACATCTAGGCAGAGGAAATGAGAGACTGTGGTTTCATTCAGGATTTGCAATTTGTATTTTCATGTGTAAGGGGGAAATCAAAAATGGAAATCCTTCTTTGGCATGATAGCTAAGTATTGGAATCATACTTACATATAAAAATAGTCTACAGTTTCAGAAAAATTCTGTGTGACTTTAACACTTACCGTTTTACACGCAGTAACTTAGAGAGCCAAGATGACCAATAAGGTCATAGACAAAAGCCCAGGTAACCATTCAGGTGATCTGGGAATTTCAAATTTTAAAATGTCAGCACACACAGATAATAGGGATTCAGAATGGAAAAGCAACGCTTTCTAAAATAGCTGGTGTGGCCATACGTATGGATGAGTGTATGCAAATGATTTATAATTTTAAATGCAGAACTTACACACCCGAGCATACTTTGATTTCACAAAATAGCAGCGGCTCCACCTTTGGATCTCAGCGCAGGGATCTAATCCACAAAGTGATGGGATGTGTTGGTGTGTACCACCTCTTCTGTTTACTCAAGCGGAGCCCAGGACTCGTCCTCAGAGCTTTTCCTTTCCCTCATTCTGCCTCCCGCTCTCACGCAGCTGTGACTTTCATCTCAGGTGATAGCAAGGCTGTGTCTCTCTGGTGTGCCTCCACAGATGTTAATTTCAGCATCTGGCGGGCTCATTCTTGATTTTGTTCTGCGAAACCTTATTCCGACTTTGTTAGCCTCTGAAGCTTGCTAAAAATGTTTCAGGTTTCTTGAATTTTCATCACTCAAGACAAGTTATTAATATTCCTAACACTGGGGAGACGTGCGAGGAGATCGTCTATCGGGGTGAAATCTCTCCTTCCTTACTGTGAATGGTTGGAGGTTGAGATCAAAGCCAGCTGTTCTTGTAACCTCCTGGTTCCTGTGGTGCCTGATAGGGAACAGCTCTGAAGGAGTGTTTGTTGAGTGAAACTGTGTCCTGAGGTGCAGGAGACTAGGAGAGGAAGATGTTCCTGTCGCTGTCTGTTAGAGGGGCTCAGCAGAGCTTCAGGGAGTGAGTCAATAGGAAGACGATTTAAGTTGTCTCTGTTAGAAGGAGAGAAGATGAGAAGCCCACCCCGCTTACACAGTGCTCTCCACCAACCTGACATGATGTTTTAGTTTTATGCCTAATGTTCAGTTCCTGAACACAACCCTCTTCATAACAATGTAAATCAGAGGCACAGGATAAGTATATATATATACATATACATATACATATGCATATACATATATATATATATACACACACACACACAAATAAATACATGCTCAGTTAAGTGAATTTCATTAAGAAACGTCCTTTAAACTGTTAGAAATAGTCCTAGTTAAAGTATAATATATCTACTATAAAATATTGAATCATTGAAAGCATACTACTAATAATAACGCACAGGTAAAATTTAAAAGCATGAATTCAGTGTAATGAGACTGAGCCACAATATTAATATTGGTGCTCATGACTTTGTGTGAGCGAGCCCCTGTTCATTATGTGGAGCAATAAGCGTTGGTAAGTGTGCAGGTGTATTTTTGGAGGCCGCGTCTTTTGCTGTATTTAAAGTTAAATGACACGCCTTTAATCCCAGCACTCGGGAGGCAGAGCCAGGCGGATCTCTGTGAGTTCGAGGCAGCTGGCTACAATGAGCTCCAGAAAGCGCAAAGCTACACAGAGAAACCTGTCTCGAAAAAAAAAAAAAAAAAAAAAAAAAAAAAAAAAAAAAATAAAGTTAAATGATATGTGACATTTGCAATTGACAAGACTGTTTATCAGCTTGGGCTTTGGCAGCAATTTTTCTGGTATTAGCTTCTCCCACCCACCCCACCCCCAACACACTCACCCATCACTTGAAAATTAACAACAAATAAAATGAGACCCTATCTCAAAGAAAGGCTTTAATCAGGGAAGGGAACAGGAGGCTGGAAATGAGAATAGAGGAGGCGGCCAAATACCACTTTGTAAACTAAATTTTTAAAGATAATAATACATCAGCCATAACTCTCCATTTGCTTCCTGGTGGTGGGTGACATGTAGGTTTCCAGGAATGACTTGAAGGGCACACGAGACTCGGTCCCCGTTTCCAAGCATCTCTGCCTGGTTATGTGGTGTTTAAACACTGTATTCTGCCTCGGTTGGAGCTTCATCAAATGCAGCTCCTCCGTACTCCTTGGAAACTTGAAGACTGTTCTGAGAGTCACCAAGCTAATTAAAGGATTAGTAAATGAGACTGGTGTGAAAAAAAAAAAAAGGAAAAAACCTCAAGAAGAACTGAATTATTTAGTGGAGAGGAAAGAAAGCCAAAGGGACCTATGGTAATCGTTTTGAAGATGGAATGGAAGATGGCCATCTGGTCTTAGTTGGTCAAGGTTCGGCAAGAAAATGGTGGACAGAAGTCTAGTATGAGTTATTTAGGTTATAATCGGAAATGAAAGACCATGTGAAATAATTAAATACAGGACCCATTAACAGATATGCTCCTGATATTTTCGCGGGCATATTATATGTAAATGATGTAAAGTATCTTCGTTCACCTGTTCAATTTTAACTGAACTTAGGGATCAGATTTAAAAAAAAAAAAGAACGTTACATATTTATCTGTATTTTTCCTTAAGATTTTCGAGCTCGCCAGGACAAGAGCTGACATTTCAGGACACGTGTGAAACCGAACCTGTCCACACAAGCAGCTCTAGCAAGGGGAGTCTTGTGATGAGCATGTTATAAACTTGGCTGTTTCTATAAATTGACTTTATGAACGTTACTATTTTTCTGTTCTGGGAATTGAACTCAGAGCCTTGTGCATGCAAGGCATCTGCTCTACCACTGAGTTCTAGAGCCAACCCTGCTTTTATAACCCTAATAAATCATTAGAAAATGGAAACTCATTTACCCAAGAGCAAGAATTTTGACCCTCTGAATAATTGAAGTTGATTTTTAACACCCCGCCCCCCATTCCTTTGCTCATTTGCACATGGATGAAAGGATGTATGCTAAGAGTTAATTCCTTCACTGATTTAGGTGTGAAACCATTCTTGCTGGTCGACCTGACAAGACTTGCTCACACCACGACAGTTTGATAGCCTGGGTCAGGATCTATAAAGCTGCAAAGAAAAGGGAGATTTTGAGTCCATCTGCTTTGTGATTTAACTGATTTCAAAGCCTCTCATTCTCAAGCCCATTCACTTCTGATGGATGCCAACTTTCCTCAAAGCAGAAGAACCCTGGACTCAGTACGTCCTCTTTGCCAAATGAATAATTTTATGTCCAGTCCCTTACCAGATAACCACTGCAAGCTAATATGCCTTAATCCACTTAGGAAGGCATCTCTCTCTCTTTTTTTTTCCCCCTCATAAAAACCTTCTGTATCCTTTTCCCTGTGCCTAGTCTCTGACACTAATGTATGCATGAATGTTACCTGACTAACAAGAAATTAGCCTGGGAAAATGAATGGCTTTACGTGAGAAGTTGCAGATTTTTATTCTCTCAGTTTGAGAAAGTAAGGACATAGGGGTTTGGGATTTTTTTTTTTAATATCATCATCTCTAATTTGATTAAATTTTTTTACTACCTGCTTTAAACCCTTAGTTGCTGTGTGGAAAATGTGCTTGGGCTGTTCTTCCAGTACACAAAAACATTTGCTTGCTCCTTCTAAGTATTTCAACTTTTGACTTTTGACAAGAGGTAATTAAAGCTTCTGTTCCCGTCTGAATGTTGTGTTGCTCACGTCAGGTTTATAGTGTGCTTGAACCATTAGCGTGATGGCCTCATTCTCCTAGCTCGTGTCTCTCAGAGTTACCGGGTCTTACCTTCTCTTCATGGTGCGGGACTCATACTGCATCCTCGGCCTTACTGTTCCATTAATGATATAAGCAAGAACAATTGACATCTCATTTGAATATGGGATTGTTCAGCTTTCAGAGTCCTTTATACCAGTCATTAATTGCATAGGTCTCTAGGAAAGATTTCATACTAGTCACAAATTCAGAGATGTGAAAAGACCAGCGATTCCTTCTAGAAGGTCTCCCAGATGGCTGACCCACTTCAGAGGGTAGCATATCTTAAACGTGATGGTATCAGTTGTGGGCGTCATGAACACACAGCGAGAGGAGTGAAATCCAAGAGACTCTGAAGGGGCGGACTGACTCTCTAGGACAGTGGTTCTCGACCTAATGCTGCGACCCTTTAATACAGCTCCTCATGTTGTGGTGACCCCAACCATAAAACTATTTTCGTTGCTTCTTCCTAGCTGTAATTTTTCTACTGTTATGAGTTGTAAATATCTGTATTTTATCTGGTGGTCTTAGCTGACCCCCAACTCCCCGTGGAAGGGTCATTTGGCCCTCAGGAGTTGCGACCCACAGGTTGAGAACCACTGCTCTAGTGAGAGAGAAATGAAAGTTTAGAAAGCAGCACCTGAACTAAGGCAAAGTTGCCTCAGAACTCTGAACCAGCTTTGGATCTGGAAGTTTGCTCCCAATGGCTCTGAAGAGCCAACGGTCAAAGGGAGATGTGTCTGCATTCTTCACGTTACCTGTACTTTTTTTTAATTTGAACTACTTTGAAATCCTCAATAAAAACCAAATCACACATGGCCAAAAAAAAAAAAAAAAAGGAATTTCAGAAATCTCACTAATTTGTGTGATTAATCACAGAAAAAATCATCTTCACTAACTCTTAATTTAACATCTGAAAACTAGATATGATGATCGAATTTAATGTTTCTGCACTCTTTCAGAGTATTTATTTATTTTTTATTTATTTTTGGTTTTTCAAGACAGGGTTTCCCTGTGTAGTTTTGGTGCCTGTCCTGGAACTCACTCTGTAGACTAGGCTGGCCTCAAACTCAGAGATCCACCTGACTCTGCTTCCCAAGTGCTGAGACAAGTGCTGAGATTAAAGGCGTGTACCACCACCCGGCCAAAGTAGTTATTTTTAAAACTGGATTTGAGAACTACAAGTCTTGCTTTTTTTTTTTTTTTTTTTTTTTTGGTTTTTTCAAGACAGGATTTCTCTGTGTAGCTTTGCGCCTTTCCTGGATCTTGCTCTGTAGACCAGGCTGGCCTCGAACTCACAGAGATCCGCCTGGCTCTGCCTCCCAAGTGCTGGGATTAAAGGTGTTCGCCACCCCCCACCCCCCACCCCTCCACCCCCGCCACCCCACCCCCCACCCCCGCAAGTGTTGCTATTTTACATGATGTATACATACTTGTACATATTCGTGTGTGTGTGTGTGTGTGTGTGTGTTGTGTGTGTGTGTGTGTGTCTGTGTGTGTGTGTCTGTGTGTGTGTATGTCTGTCTGTCTGTGTCTGTATGTGTGTGTGTCTATCTGTCTGTGTGTGTCTGTGTGTGTGTTGACATGTACACGGTATGTAATCTACTGTTCCTAGCCCTGAGGATATGGTATCATTAGCTCTGTTTTACAGATGATGAATATATGTAGCACAGAAAGGTTAAGTAACTTGCCCAGGGTCATAGGATTATTAAGTGACAATTCAAAAGCAGTTCAGTTGAAAAACCATGGAGAAAAAACAACCAAAAGAATTACGAAACAAAGCCCACTCCATCATGTCATGCGTGCTTGGAGGGGCAGTGTTTAATTTGTCTTCTTTGCAGCTTTAATTTTGAGTTTCTACTAATCTCCTTTCCCTTTTACGTTTCTTTTCTCTTTTGTGTGATTTATAGTCCTCTCCTCTTCCTCTTCCTCCTCCTCTTCCTCCTCCTCTTCCTCTTCTCCCTCCTCCTCTTCTTCCTCTTCCTCCCCCTCCTCCTCCTCCTCTTCCTCTTCTCCCTCCTCCTCTTTCTCCTTCTCTTCTTCCTCTTCCCCCTCCTCCCCCTCTTCCTCCTCCTCCTCTTCCTCTTCTCCCTCTTTCTCCTTCTCCTCTTCTTCCCCCTCCTCCCCCTCTTCCTCCTCCTCTCCCTCCTCTTCCTCCTCCTCCCCCTCCTCCTCTTCCCTCTTCTCCTCCTCCCCCTCTCCCTGCTCCCTGCCTTCTGCTTTTCCACTGTTCTAAACGTACAGGAGTGAGCAACGTGGAAGGTTGAGGTGGTGGAACAATCCTGGTCTCTCTAGTTTTTATTCCTTAAGCATACAATGCAGTAATAACCCTGATCTTCCAAAATAAAAAAATCAGTGAACATGGAGACTTCCTTAGCTCATGCTAATGGCCCTGTGAGTACACGTTGAAAATGCATGATAAATAGAAAGTCAGGCGTAATGAACATAATAATCCATTTAATGGAATTAGCTTATGACTTGACCAGGCAAGTTTGATTCCGGATCGTTCTCTATTATTCAGTGTGTGGTTCTTGTAAGCATAAGTCTGTGTTGGAACAACCAGCAACTCCCCATAATGGCTAAAATACAGAAACTGAGGGCTGAAGAGAGGACTCGGTGGTTAAGAGCACCTACTGCTGTTGCGGATGACCAGTGTTTGAGTCCAAGAACTCGATGAACCAATGTGCCTGCTCACAACCATCTGTGAATGCAGTTCCAGGGGATCGGATGCCGAACTCTGGCCTCCGTGGGTACCAGGCACACATGTGATGCTCAGACATACATGCAGGCAGAACACCAAACACATGTGTAAAATAATAATTCTTTAAAAACCCTGAAGAAATGCCGTTTCACTCTTGCCCCTCTGTCGACTGCTGAGCTATTTCAGTCTACCTACGAATAGTAAACTTCTGTGGTGAGCATTGTGCTGGTAGAATGCTGGGAAACAGGTCAGTCCTGGATGCTTTAGAAAATGAGCTTGCTGTGTCTAAAGGAGATACTTACCTGAACCTACGCATGGATTTGGATCTTTAAATACACTTAAAACTGCAAAATTCTGAATCTGGCGCTGGGCCTGTTTGTAGTAGGTGTTGAACAAGTGAGCACTGGATTAACGTACTAGTAAGTGCTGAGTGAGCCGGAGAGTGATAGTGTTCTTAACAAACGCACCTTACCTAGCTATGGAAAAACGAAAGTCAAAGACAACGAATTGCATGGAATGAGCAAACACCATAGGTAAACCAGTACCTCAAGAAAACAATTCGGATGTCAACCTAGATGGACTTTGCAGGTCTTAAATGGAAACCCTTCAAAGTGCAGCAGTCCACTTATTATCCTGACTCATAATTTGTAAGTTACACGTTTGCAATTTCATAAACACTGAGTTATTGAATTTCCCAGTCACCAATCCAGAATTTATATTATAGATTGATAACATGTGTATTATATAATTTATAGTGTGTGTGTGTGTGTGTGTGTGTGTGTGTGTGTGTGTGTGTGTGTGATTTACAAACACTAAAGAGTTATTACTTTCCAGGTCCTGGTGCTTATACAGAATATAATAGAAGCGCACACACACACACACACACACACACACACACACACACACACACACACCGGTTTGGCGTCTTTCTCTGTCCAGATGCCGGAGCTTGAGTCTCTTGTCAGCGCCCCATTAAGAGCCACAGAGGTTTTCCTCTACTTCACTGCCCTTTTCGTAGGAATGTAAGAACCTGGCTGGGAGGCACAGCAGCCCCCCTCCTTCCCAGCCGGCCAAGGCTTCCCATTGTCGGACGCAGTGGGCATGAAAGCTGCATTTTACAGCACAAAGGCTCCAATAACATTTACTTCGGTTGGCTGAGAATGAAATGCACACAGGCACTGCTCAGTCTGGGTTGCTTAAGCACCAGCTTCTCTTGGCTCTTGGCCATTTTGTGCATTTCAAAGAGACAAGTCCTTTAAGGAGAAAGTGTTTTCCCTGTAACTTGCGGTGGGGTAAGCAGACCATCCAGGCATAGTTTACTGCATTCCCAGCTCAACTCTGCAAACTAGTCCGAAATTGAATACAACAAAGTAATTAGTGGAATCATTTGGTCCTTAGAATCCATAAACACAAACGGGGCTACTTAGAAAGTAAAACTGCCCCTTTCTAAAGAGTCACTAAAACCTTTTAATATTTACAGAATGGTAACTTAAAGTGTCAATATTTTACTTACTAGAGGTAAATGCCCCCCCCCCACACACACACACAAATACTTTCTTCAAATATGCTTATGATAGACTTGGTTGGATTAATATGGGAAATGAGGAACATTATACTTTAACCTTGAAGTGAGTGACCAACCCCTGGTTTTGTGGGAAATGAGTGAATTTCTGTTGCTCCTTCGTCTACCTCCAGAGTGCTGGTTCACAGGTGTGTACTCTCATGCCTGGCTTGTGAGGTCATGGGGATTTTCCACAGGGCTTCTAGCATGCCAGGTGAGCACTCGGCCTACTAAGGCAGATCCTCAGCCACCCCGTGTTATGAGGAAAGACACAGAAGGGAGAAGCATGGCAAGTGGCCCTGACTTTAAGCAGCCTGACCCCACTGGGCTAAGTAAAATGCATGTGCACATTGCACTATTTTATATAGACGTACATACCCATCTGAGTATACTGATAGACTCATCTGAGTGGCAATCACTGAAACAGTGTTCCAGATTCGTTTATTCTGACTGGCATGCTTTATCATACACATAACATGTCCTCAGAATGAGTTACCCAACATGGCTACAAGACATCTCTTTTCTACAGTGCATTGTCCTAGACTCTTGGGTGGCTTTATTCTTCCTGAGAACCTGAATTTCTCACATCATGTGAAATATTGGATGAAATGACTCCTCATATCAGTCAGATTAGACTGAAAAATCGTGGGGGCATATTATCAAACCCATACAAAGATCTAAGGCATTTATTACTAGGATTTTATTTATTGCTTATGTGCCAACTCAAATCACTTAATTTTTGTAAACTGAACACTAAACTTCACTTTTATCCATAAATAAATTATAATGTATTTGATTCCCTGCAATTGCCTCTTTTTCACGATTTGTTGGAAGAGCTAGCTCTTGACTCTTAATATTTTCAAACACTTTTTTTTTTTTAAAGGAGGGACTAGTGTCTTATTTAAGGTAACAAATGAGCCATCATTCACAAAGAAACCTAAACAGGACCTTGTTAATCTCTGTTAATAGCCTTCCTTATTGATGAATTGGGACCCTGCTCTTTCTAATCCTCACATTGTCTCTATCCAGTGATGCTCACAGAGAAGCCACAGGGCACTCAGCGACGTGAGCTGGAGTTCACAGTCTCTCTGCACCCCACAGATTGTCATCAACGCCCTGGGGCATACAGGTGCAGACTCAATTCTCCTCCCCCCGTGGCTGCACCCACGTCTGCCCTCCCCCGACCCACCTCCAACCACTGCCCCGTCATCATCCATGGGTTGGGAATCAGTATCGCCGAGCTGGTAGTCCCTGGGTTGGGCGTAGATGTGGAGAGGCGTTCCCCCGCGTCACAAATGTTTTGGCCTCTCTGCCCACACCTTCCAAACATGTTTGCACGTACTTCTGTCTGTATGAATGTGCGTTGCGGGTCAGAGTCATGCTCTGCCCATAGCTGAGCCAGCTGCAGTCCTCATTCACTCTGGGCTTGATCTGATTGTCTCAGTGTCTTCAGAGCATGAGAAAGGGAATCGCAGAGAGAGAGGCTCCGGGGTGCTTTGCCTGGTGCCTTGTCAGCCTTTCATCTGCCGCTGCAATCTGATTTCCCTTTCATGTATTACAGAAGGGCTTAAATGGCATCCGAGGTAATCTTGAGTTTCTGGGTTACTTTTCCGTAGCGTGCGCCCTCGATGGAGTGTCGAGGAGGGAAGAATGGGGATGACCCTGGCCTGTCAGTACACGCCCGGTAGCAAAAAAAAAAAAAAAAAAAAAAAAAAACTGCTTCAAAAAGCAAGTGAAGCGCTCCTAATGAATTGTGCTTCTGGTCCTTTGAATCTGCACAGCGTCTCCATCAGGGTTTTACAGCTGGACCCGGGCTGTAATTGCTACTGGGATGAGATGCACCACATGCGGTGGGTGTGGAAGCTGAGTCCGTACGGTGTTTTAGTGGGCCAAAAATATACGGCATGGCGGGAGCATCAGGCTTCATGAAATTCGCACTTGTATATCTTCATATTCCGCACCCGTTTCTGACGTGCTGCTGATTTGCCAGCAGGCACTCTAGATGAAGGTGATGAACATGGCAAAAGCTGAAAGATGCTGTTCCTTAAAAGATACCGTACATCAGTTGAGTAAGAGGAAGTGTGTTGGGGGTGTAAATGCGTAAACAAGTCCCTGTAGCCATGCTTCCGTAAAGACAGTTAGTTTTAATCCCATCCTTACAAGGAAAGCAACAAGGGACCACTGTTTTAATCTTACTAGACTACAGCACAGAGTGGCCCACATTAAAGTATTTCTCCTGATGTAAACAGTAATTCTGCGTTGTTTTTTTTTTGGTGGCCTCGGCTCTCAGACCCCCTTGCTCTGATTTGTCACTAGATATAAATCAGCTTTATGCCTCTTCCGGAGACGCCTGGAAGCCTAATGTTGCCTTATTTGAGATATTATAATTCTGAGGAGGGAAAAATTGATGGTTTCGCTGGAGGAAAACTATCATCTCCAAAATTCTAGTGTGAAAGAATAACTTAAATACGCACGCTGGCCCACCCTGATGGTTATTTAAGGCATAATCAATGAGGCTTAGAATTTAATGGAATCTCCTTGGCATCCCTGTTCTTGAGGTGTTGGCTGGGACTGCTACATCTCCAGCCTCAGTTAGCTTTTTCTGGGCAAACCTTTCTTCATTTTCCTTTCCAGTTTTTTTGTTTGTTTGTTTGTTTTCTTTTGTTTGAGGAAATCAAGCTCCTTGTGTCTATCCCAAAAGATGGCTTTGTACTCAGTTTACATTAACTTATATCTTAAAAATAGTTTCTGTGTTAATACATATTTATACACGCTATTTATGAATTCTGAAAACAATAGAGTACACTGGAGAGAAGTATTTAAATTAGTGAGAAATGATATAATGCAAAAGATTTTCCCAGAACTCCCCGAAGAAATAATTGTCCCTGTTTCCATAGAAATGAGTTCCTTGGTTTTTGGTCCTTAGATGAAGTTTGTTTTTTTATTTTGTTTTTTTTTTTTTTCTTAATTACAATGAAATTGTAACCACTCATCAAAAATTCCTTTGTTCTGTTTAAAATTCAAATTGTCTTCTCCTGAACTTATTTGCTTACCTTCCTTGGATTATAATAGCCGAGCCAGAAAACAGCTCCTGGGTAGCCAGAATTTGAAAGAAAAAAAAAAATGTACAACTTGTACAAGTTACCTTATATAAACTTTAAGATTTTAAAATATTGATTTGTTTTTTAATGCCCCAGGCTTGTGGCTTCTTTCCCTAATTTTTTCACCCTAGGGTGGTTCACTTTACGTTTGTTTTCATTCAGAATTACTTTGTAGCATACGCCTTTATTGGAACTTTTAATTTGAAAAATGGAGCGTTAGGAATCTATACATTCTGTTGAGTTATCTACACACACACACACACACACACACACACATACACACACACACACGCGCGCGCGCGCGCGTGCATGCACGCACACACAGGACGCAGCATCTCTCAGTGCTAACAGTTAAGATAAAGGAGTAAGTTACTTAAACTAAAATGTCTAAATTAGTTTAGTGTAAGACATATGCATACACACATCATTCATTATAAAACAAAACAAGCTAACAACTGAAAAAATGTAATGGAAATTGGAATAATAATACACTACACATGCTTTCTCAAATTTCTTCATTAACATTACATTGAGACTGTGTTCTCTGCAATGCTTGAACCCGGTCCTGCTCTAGAACTTCTGTTACTCTCTGGAGCTGACTCCCACCTTTCTGGCTTGTGCAGATGGACAGACGCCCCAATTGTGCCACCAGACACAGCTGGGAAGCTTACGAAGCTTCGTGGGGTAGGAAGGGAGGTGTTCCAGGGAGCCAAGACCAGTGTCCTTGGTGCCTTCCTACTGGCTGATGTCACCCGTGGATGGTCACGCCTGCTCAGTCCTACAGAAAAGGACGCTCATCTCAGGGGCAGCGCAGACAAATCCGTTGACTATCAGATCTGCGTCTTGCTGCTCCTTCTGTACCCGTGGGGCTAGCGTGGGGAGTCCAGCAGAAGTCCTCATGCAGCATGCAGCATGCAGCGGGACACCGTGACTGAACAAGTCCTATTTGGCTGAGAAAGGGGGCAGGGGCAAAGAAAATTCTAGCCGACACTTGCACGGCAGAGACATGTCTCACAGGAGGATGACAATGTCTTTGAGTTGAACATCTGCTAGTGCTAGAAGGTGTTTCAAAAGTAGTGTAGGGGAGGCCACATCCACCTCTCTCGTCTGTAGGCAGAGAACTGGTCCTGTACAAGAAAAGCATGGTCTGGTGTGTGGGACACTTTCCAAATGTTTGGAAGCCCTAGGTTCTGTGGTCACTGTCTACAAATAGAGCCAAGCTGCAGGGCTAATTTAAGGAGACGGGAGGATTTAGCAGTTGAAAGAGCAGAAGGTAAATTGGATGGACATGCTTTCACGAGGACTTCTCGTACAACTATGTCAACTTCCTACTGTAAAATTTGCTTTAAATTTTATTTCCAGCTCTAAATTTATTAACCTGGCCAGGAAATTTATTGATTGAAATTACAAAAAATTACAGAATTTCATAATATAAATAGTAGCTATAGAGAAGTGAATAACTCATATCTTTATAGCTCTGTGCAGTTTGAAAAATACTTTCAAATATACAGCCACACAGCAATAGGACTATGGCATGGTGATTCATGGAAAAATAACAGAGCTAAACTATTTTTGATTGTGACTGTACTTTTACAGAAAAAAAAATTTTAAAAAAAGTCATATACCAAACTGTAGGACAATGGGAGGTTTTTGTTTTCCTTTATTTATTTATAATTTTATTTTTCTATAGTTTTGTATTTCTGAGTTTCTGTATAATATTGTGATGATGAAATCATAAGCCTTTTAGTGAAAAAAATGTTGATATCTATCATATTTATTTATGTGGATAGACCATGGCTGAATATTTAATTCTGTCAATATATATTATGGCAATCATTGCATATGTGATTAAAAATGTAAGTACCACATGGACATGAGAAGGGGATTTGTATTGTATAATAATATTCTCTAGTTATTCTAAAAGAATGATTGTTTTTATTGTGCTGGGAATCAAACTCGGTGCCTTGAATATACTAGGCGAGCCACACCTACTGCTCAAGAATGAATTTTGAAAGCACATATAAGACTTAATTATATATGTACGTAGTAGCAATGCTTATACTTCAAATATTTACACATGTACACTGATTTTAGATAATCTATGCTATATTACAGAGTGAATGAAAAAGGATTTTGCCAACCTCAGTATAAAGATGGGTTTCATTCCTCCCAAAAGAGATTTGCATGAAGATAACCTCATGCTATCCAGGAGGCATTAAGACTACTTATTTTTTAAGTGAACTGAGTCTTAGTTCTGAGTCTCCATTCCACCACGTGGTTAAAACCCCACAGGTGGGCATAGTCAATTCATGTTTACTATCAAATTTTCCAGGCTCACACTAGGCATAGGATTATAAAATTATCACCATATGGTAAGTGCTGAAGACCAAATTGTGCCCTCCAGAAATTCAAATATGGGAAGCATTAGCCCCAATATAATGTTTGAAGGAGCCTTTGGGAGATGGTGACCTTTAAGGGAAGTCTTGAGGGTGGGGCCCTTGGGATGGGTGTAAGTGGCCTCGTAAGAGGGTGGTGGACTCTCTGCCATGTGAGGACCTAGTGAGAAGATCGCCCTTTGCCATCTAGGCACAGGTCCTTCTCAGGAACTGCAGCAGCTGACTGACTCTTCTAGATCTTGGGCTTCTAGCCTTGAGAACTGTCAGATAGATGTCACCCTATTGCAGTCACCCACTCTCTGGCAGTTTGGGGGTTTTGCATTTTTTCCCCAGAAATCCTCAGTGAACACTACAGTGAGAAACATGGAGTATTTACCAATGATGCCTACGAGAAAAATATGCATAAATCTGTACCAGCGACGGTGGCCTCGTGGGTCCGTGTTAATCCGGGAACTTTCTGAATTGTGTTTGTTCCTCGCAGTCTTTGCTGCCTCACAAAAGATGTACGGCTCTTCCTCATGACAGCAGCCACAGGGGAGGCAGAGAATGGGGGTGGGTTGTCCCCTCCAGGCTCTCTGCCTGGACACCCTACGCCATCCCCCCTCTTACTGTTCTACCACACAGGGAAGGGGACTCTTTGCCGGTCTTAGCATCTTCTTTTCCTTGGTCTATCCTGCCTGGTGGGAGCAGCTTGGAGCAGGAAACCTTCTCAACATACCACACCTTGATCAATGGATACTCTGTCCCTGTCCCGCACGGCTAGTCAAAGCCTGGGGGCTGGAGGCAGAGAAATCAGCCCAGAGTCCATGGCAGTTTTTCACGGCCTCTTCCCTTCTTGCATTGGTCTAAGCCTTTAAAACATCAAGAGGAACCGTCCTTCTGGTTGTGACCACGTGTGACCTTCTGTATAGACTACCTCGTCTATAGGGCTATCTCAGAGTCTAGGATTAAGGAGGAGAAGGTGAAATTTTTTGCTTTTGACTTGATGCAGTTCCATAATATTTTTAAATAATCTTTCTTTTAAAGGAAAGAAATCCTTGCATCTATTTTGTGTCAGTCGATCCTTATAACAATACTACTGTAGTGATGTGCAGTTACTGTTATCTGGATTTTAACAAAGGCAGAAATGAAGTCACTCCCAAATTATAATTATCTTTTGATCTGAGATGAGGAATTAAAAAAAAAAATGGGAGGCAAACATGTAATGAGTACCTTTAGTGTGAAAGGCATATGCTAAGCAGGGGGAAAAAAAACTGTTTAAAATGACTTAATAAGGAGTACTGTCTCTTTAAGCCCTGGTTGGGTGAGAACCATTTCCAGTGTCCTAGGTTTTTAAAATTGATTTCTCATTTGAGATGATTTGTGACCCCACCCACCCACCCCCACTCCCATTCCCAGAGGTGTCTCCATTCAGAGCTGTATGATTTCATGTTTGCACCATAAACCGAGTCCTTCCCTGCCCTGTCCCTGCTCTGGCCCACCCTGCACACCGATCGACGGCCCTCAGACACTTCTTGGATCATACAGTTTCCGATTCAGATGGACAAGACCTCAACCTCAGCCCCTTGGGAGGCTCTGGGCGTTTTCCTAAAACAGTCTTGGCTTTTGAATCTCAGTGTGCCACTGAGCCACGGCTAGGGACCAGCCAGCTTGCTCAGCTGTCCCTTCTGAGTGCTTCCTGTTTGTGTCCACACACACAAGACAGTCCAGTCTCTCTCCAACATGATAGTCTTTCAACAAACACCCCCCAGTTCCTTTCTTGGCTGTTAGTTCCGGCATCTCTAAGGCAGGCCCGTTGTGGCATGCAGTAAATATTTAGTACGTATTTGCTCCATGAGCTAAAGAATTGCCAAAGTGCCCTGACATTACAGCACGTCTTTGGTTCCTGATCTGTATTTTATTAAGGAAGACATAGGCACATGTCCTCCATCTGGTCGGTGATCTGAGGAACTTCTACGACAGTAGAACATCTGTTTTTTCTCTTCTTTAAGCTTCACAGAAATGTCAAATATTTCTATGCCAGGGTAATTTTTAAATATGCAAGTTTATTCCCTCTCCCTGGTTTTATGTTTGTTTTTGAAGCTCACATTTCAGCATTATATTGTAAGTACCATAATTGAGTACGTGTAGTCTTACTTATCTCCTGAATTGGAAACATCTCCCCTTTGGTTTGAGTTTTTATTCAGCAGTGTGTGAAAAGTTCTGGCTTTCATTAGTATTCATAGATAACTAGGCCATCACTGAAATGGGGGAGCACAGCTTGATTAACGTGCTCCATTATGTCATCTTATTCCATATAGCATAGTATAGAAGGTCCCTGTTCTCACGGAACAAGAGGGAATCACAAAAGATGTTCCTGGTGAAAAGTGATCATTTCTGTTTACCTCCTGGTTTTGATGATTTACCTTTACTGTCCAGATTTTTTTTTAACCACCCCCCCCCAACAAAAAAAAAAGCTGAGAAAATAGGAAATCAGTTATTGTCTGAAGTAGCTCGGGGATGTCTGTGGAGATTTGGAAGTTCCAAATGAAGCTGTGTGTAAATTTTAGCCCAAATTTTAACCCTGTCTATTCTATAACTGTAGTTGTTGGAGTTGCTATTTCAAGTCCTCTTAGTTATGATAGAGTATGGGATCTCGGTTAGTTGTTCAACGTTTGAGTGTTATAAAGGCAAATATATAGAGTTGATTGTGTCAGTAAATAAGCTGGGTTTGCTGTGCACCTCTGAAATCTGTACCCTCCGTACTGGGCATTGGCAACCAGTGTGTTTTCAAACTGACTCAGATCACAGACCCTGTGTTTTGAGTGTCTTTTCACACATCCACATTACTCTCCATTAGATAAAACACCGAGAAAAATACATTTCTGGCCCACATACCTAGATGGATTTGGCATATAGAGTACCCTGTTTTGAGAAAATTCCCCTTGAGATGCTTTAGGACAGGGCGGGAGGGGCGTGGGATTTCCACTTCTGTTAAGTAAGCATTAGCCTGTAGGATGGAATACCTTCTCCCTTTTCCACTCCAGCCCAGCTGTTGAAGTAAACTTGAAGGGGCCCTTAATTACTGCAGATTTCAATAGTGTGCTGCGGATTCGGTTACCTAGTTCCAACACTCTGATCAAAGGGAACTCATTTACTTTTATACACCATTGTTAGTAAAAAGCATTCCTCGTTTGGATGTTTTGCTCCCGCAAATGTCCTATAAAAGGCCAGACAGATTTCATCATGCTTCTGAAAATAACCTCTGCTACTAAGCCCGTGTTTCTCAGGAGGGCCCTAAGATGTCCCGGGTCTTCTTTCCTGTGGTCTTAGTTCAGATTTGCTTTCATCATTTATGTTGGTGAACTGGAGAAGTTTGTGAGCATATGAAAAACAAAGAAAAATAAACAAGACACACACACCACACCCCATTTAAAACTCGGTTTGGTGATGTAGCCCGAAGAGCATTTGCCATGAGTTGTACAGCCCAATCAAAGCTTAATTAACTTTGAGGTCTACCTTATTGCTGCTGCATTCATGACTGTTTCCCATGCCATGGAATGAAGCCCTAACCTGGCAGGCACTCAGCCCCGGGAACCAGCACAGCTAAACCAGCATGCAGACTCTGGCCTGCCTTCCTCAGGGAGACCCGAAGAATGGCTGAGAACAAACTATCATATATTAGCTATTTAACGATCGATCATAATCCCAAACTATCATATCCTATCAGTGTTCTGCTCACGGTCCCTTCTTCCAGACCATCATGTAGCATGTTAAATGGGCAAACGGCACAGCTCTCTCATCAGCTCTCCAACTTGGCTAAACAGGGGTGCTCTGCCTCTGGGCACAGGCTGCCAACCGTCACTTAGTATTTGAAACGATTGCATCCGTGTGGTACCTGCCACTGTGTCTACAGAATTAACAAGCTCTGGGTATAAAGCTGTTTTCCCAGGGAGTATGGGGGCTGGGGGTTGGAGGGAGGCAGGAAAGACGACAATCACACAGCATAGCCCAAAACCGACCAGGCTAAGCATGGAACGCACACGTGCTATCCTGCCTCAGCCTCCAGACTCGTTAGGGTTATAGGCATGTGCCGCTACACCCAGCCTCAGAGAGTAGATGTAATTTATTTGAAATATCTTCACTGGAGGCTCAGGGTGCACTGTTTACCTGGGCTATAGGCCAGAGCATTTCAGTTTTTTTCAGAATTGAATTTATCCGCAAAAGTGATATGCTTTTATTTATTTTTATGTCTCATTGAAGGCCATATTCTTTTTTGGTGTGATGAACCTTTCCCCACCCCCATAAATGTATCAAAGAAGTAAAACTTATGTTACTCCATACCATAAGGATATGTTGGGGGAAGAATTAAACTTCAAAACAGAAACAAAATGTTTCTATGTATATACAAAGCTTAACAGCTGTCTATACAGTTAAACACTTACCCTGTGATCCAGTATTTATAGTTTCCTTTATTAGAAAGACATAAAAACACATTTGAGAAATGTTTATAGGAACCCTTTTTTGTGGGGGGTTCAAGACAGGGTTTCTCTGTATGGCCCTGGCAATGCTGGAACTCGCCTTGTAGACCAGGCTGGCTTCCATCTCACAGAGATCCGCCTGCCTCTGCCTCCTGAGTGCCGGGATTAAAAGCAGGTGCCCCTCTCCCCACCAGGCAGAAACCTTATCTTTAGTCTTGAATTGGAAACAAATGAAATGTCTGTTAACAGAAGAGTTACGGGGAACTCATGCAAAGGAATATGTAGACGTGTGTAGACATACAAGAGAACAAGCCTCTCCTGTGCATATCTCAAAAACATGTCATGCAAAGGAGCCCAGGCATAAAATGATACATGTTGTATGTTTCCTATGGCATGAATATAAAAATCCACAAAATACATAAAATACTGATAAACTTGAGCGAGGGTCTGCCCTGGTGTGGAAAGAGGAGCATTATTGTCTGAAAACATGAAAGAGGTCACTTTTCTAGTAAGGTGACTATTTCATGTCTTGTTTTGGCTAGTTGTCAGGCATTCACAGTTCTGAAAATTGCCTAATGAATCGAGTCAGGTCTAGGCGCTGTGTTCCAGTTATTTTTGCATCAATAAAGATATGTAAGGGAAATCTGTGAGCGTATACTGTGGAATTCAGAGATCAACAGGAGGAAAAATCTTAACGTAAAGGCAGTGGTTCAGATTTGAGGAAAACGGGATGCTCAAGTCACTCCCTAATCTTGAGGGGGAAGAACTGACGGGTAGGTAGATGCTTCCTTGAGATTGCATTTGTTTTATGTGTGTGAAATTCTCAAGAATAAAGAGAAATTGAAAAGAAAGTTTAAAGCAAAGGGGATTAATGAGGAGACAGGAAGAGGGCGGGATGGCTGTGGACAAACAACCTGATTTTGTGATTCTGAGTTGTGACAACTTCTGGTTAGGCAGTTGGAGTCTAGAGGTCTATGTCTTCTTCCGCAGCCTTCTCAGAAGACGTAAGATGGGAAGAACAGGTCAGTTTTGACTGAAGTACAAGTAGAACTCTCAGTTACTTTCTTGTCGCTGTGACAAAATATCTTGCCAAAAACAACTTTAGGGAGAAAGTTTCCAGTTCTGGGTTATAGTCCATCATGGCAGGGAAGTCACCACAGCCAGCAGGATCTGGAGAGAGCTGGTCGCATGGCACCCGCAATCAGGAGACGGTAGAACGTGTGCACACTGGTCCTCTGTTCCTTTTCTGCATTTGTACAGCACAGAATCCTCTGCCCAGGGAATGATCTTTCCCACAATTAAGATAGGTCTTCCTGCAGCAATGAATGTAATCAAAATAATCCCCCACAGGCTTGCCCGGAGGCCTGACTGCCTGTAATTCTAGATTCTGTCAGGCTGACGATTAACAGTAACCACTGGGGTGATACACAGTTAAGTCAATTGGATTATTAAACTTCCCTTTTTCCCTTTTTGTTTTAATTTGGCTACTATGAGAAGTTCTAAGGTTACATCTATGGCTCCCAGGCATGTCTTTTGGACAGTGGGATGAGTTTTTGACACAGCAAGGCCAAGGATGATGATACCCACTCTAGGACAGTGATACTAGAAATCAAGAGGCGTTGTCAAAACAAAAGAGCTATTTCTTAGGGCAGAATTGACCAGTCGAGGCTAGTGATTACATTTGGCCTGCCAAGGGTTATAGAGCAGGACAAATCAAAGACTGCTCTAGTTTTCTACCTTCCGTGGTATTGATTGGTAGGGAATGTTATGTACTACATTAGACACGACTTGATAGGGGGAAAAGCACCAGAATTCAAGGGGTTCAGAAAGACAGTGAAGAATGTTACACATTGAACCCCAAATATTCATTTTTCCTATCATTTTCGTTTCTGTGAATGTGAGCCATTAAGACTTGGGTTACTTCGTTCCGTGTAAAGATCCATCAGCTAGAAAGTGGCTGGGCTGGGGTTCAGACCCACGACAGTGGTGGCGCTGAACGACTCAGAAACTCGGAAAGGGCTGGGGAAGAAATGATGCTTTAGGCTGTGTAGGTCATAATGTGTGTGCCCATTGCTCGTCACACTGTGGACTTGCTATGGGCCATCAATACACTTCAGGGGGAGGACTGAGTGACGGCACACGTGACGATCACAAACGGCAAGATTCATTTGGGGAGGATGAGTCTTCAGTGCGAGGATACAAGATCAGTCCTTCTTCATGCGGACAGCTCCAAACGTGATCGCATGATCTCCAAACAAGATCAAGTACCTGTGGGAGATAACACCACATCCATTGCTGGCTGTTCTGTCTTTGAAACAGAAAGAAACAAAAAGGGTCAATATCACAAGAATATTTGTGTTGAAATTTTTGAATCTCTAGGTTGTTTTCTCTGTATCTTCTTTTCTTTTAAGCTTCCTTTTAAATACCAGCCAATGAAAATTTTACTTCCTTGGGTTACATTTTCCTACTAATACATTTTAAGAGTGCTTCAGACAATGCAAATTTCTACTGAAAAGTAATTATGTATTTTTTAAAAAACCCATTTCAATTACTATTTAAGGGATGTATATATATATTGTCTAGTGAGTGTAACTAACACGTAAGACTGGAAGTTTTGAAACAATGCCACATAATTACAAATGGCTGTGAGACAGAGATGCCGTTCTGGAACCTAGCAATTAGGGATGCTAAGACTCCTTTAAAAAAAAAAAAAAAGGCTTTGCATGGAGTGAGTGACAGATTTGCATGCAACAGGATATTTCATAAACAGCCCCAAACCAAAGATGGGGCTTAAAATGAGAACACTGTTGTAAGCAAGTTGCTTGTCTGTCATACTGGTCTTTTCAGCCACACAAAATCGCCATCAATCTAGAGGGACATATTTAAATGCCAAGGACAGCAGTACAACCTTTTAGTGCACGGTGTCTCTTGTTAAGAGTAGCTTCACCTCTACACGGGTCTAAATTAATTAGTAGTGCCTTCAAAAACGACATGCCCGTGAATGATTCCATGATAGAGCCGTCCTCGACGACATAGTCAATGTGAAGACACCTCCGCGTTTGCAGATGCGTGTACCTGTTCTTAGTGGCTTGTGACTTTTCCTAAGTTGTAGCCAACTGACATGCTAGTCAGTTCTACCTAGAAGAAAAAAAAAATCAGAGGTATTCAGGTTAAGAAAGTTCTTTTAGTAGATCTGAAGAGCAGCTGGGCTGCTTCCCTTGATTTCAGAATGAGCCTTGTGTCCAGGTACCTATTCAGGACTGGCAGTTACCGGATTCAGGATTTTGTTTGATTTTTAGGAATTTGATGGTGGAGGAAGAAGGGAGGACAAAAAGTACCCAATAAATTAACAATACCTGGGGCTGGAGAGGTGGCTTAGTGGTTAAGAGTACTGGCTGCTCTTATGGAGATGTGGATCCAGTTCCCAGCACCCACCCTGAGCCCCTCCCAGTTAACTCCAGTTCCAGGGTGCCTGATGCCCTCTTCTGGCTTCTCAGGGCACTACACTCATGTGTTGAACAAACAGACAAGCACGCATAGGCACACACCTGAATAAAAAAAAATGAACAGATAATGTAAGGAACAGTGGTATCTGATGAGGTGATGGACTTGCAGTTTGGGGAGATGAGTGAGGTGGTGGGAGCTTCCTATTGCCCATCTCTGTTTCCAGATGTGACTCTGGTGATTCCTTTTGTACCAAAGAGCAGGCCGACTGTCTTCTTTCCTGGCCATTTGTTAGCAGTTAAAATTTTCATACTCCTTAAAATGCTCAAACTCCCAAAATAGTTGTTAATACACATTTTCTGCTATAAGAAAATGACACTCAGATTCAAAGCCAAGTCCATCTGACTCCAAATACTTTGCTTATTTTAGGTATTTCAGCATTGTTAGAAGTGTATGAGTGGGACTTGTTTAAATAATCATAGCCTGTGGGAATGTAGCCAATCACTTGAATATAGATACTTTGTAGTCAGAATATTTCCTGTGTCCCGCCTGGCCTGTGGTCAGGACAAATCTCTCACCCACAGTCTTGCAGCCTTTTATAAGCCTTTTATAAGGCTCTTACACTTAAATTAACCCATTGTTCTTATCTGTGTTTAGCCACATGGCTTGGTACCTTTTCTCAGTTCTGACTTGTCATCTTGCTTCCTCTGTGTCTGGCTGGCGATTCCTGACTCAGCCCTTCCTCTTCCCAGAATTCTCATCTGCTTGTCCCGCCTATACTTCCTGCCTGACTACTGGCCAGTCAGCGTTTTATTTATCAACCAATCAGGGCAACACATATTCACAGCATACAGAACAACATCTCACAGCAATACTTTCATGGAAAATACTTTGAGGAGGCTGGAAAAAATGACTCAGCAGTTAAGAGCACTGGCTGCTCTTACAGAGGACCCAGGTTCAGTTCCCAGCACCCTTATGGTATCTCAAAACCATCTGTTATTCCAGTTCTAAGGGATCCGGTGCCCTCTTCTGATTTCCATAGGCACCAAGCACGCATGTGGTACACATGCATGCTGGCAAAACACTCAGACGCATAAAGAAAAACTTAAAAGGCATTTTGACGTTTATAATCCATATTTATTAACGGCATTTTTCCTAAATTTCATTTTTAATCTTTGTGCATACCTATATATGGTGCATGTGCATTTGCATAAGTGTGTGAATGCAGATGTGTGTGTGTGTCCCTGAGCTTGGATGCTTGTGTGTAGAAATCAGAGGGCAGTTTTGAGCATCCATCCACACATGCCTTTTGCCGTGTCTAAGAGATGCCTTGCCATCTTTGGTCCAGCGGGGCAGCTGGCCCATGAGCTTCTGAGGAGTCTCCTGTCCACCTGCCACCTCGCCATGAGAACGCTGAGGTCACTGATGTGTGCACAGCTGCATCCAGCTTTTGCATGGCTTCTCGGATCCGAACTGGTGTCCTCACAGATGTGTGGCCACTGCCTGACCTACCGAGCCGCCGCCCCAGCCGTATTTAAAATAAATTACTAAAAACCGGTTTTCACCACTTCTCGTTCATTCTTCAACATAGACATTAAACAGGCTTTTAATAGAAAATTCAAATTCCTCGAGCACGTTCTTGGAGGATCGTCAAACTGGTATAGTGATACAATTCTAGGTGGTCCCATCACAGCTGTTTATAAGAAGCAGGGGTATAATAGAGAGGAAAGAAATGGTGAAAATCTAATATACTTGTGTTTTAGACCGGTTCTCTGCATTGAACAAATATCAGAAATATTTATGATTTCAGAGCAGTACACCAGACGACTTTAATATTTTTTTTCTCAAGGATTTGAAGATGGGTTCTATACTAGGGAAACACTGGGAAGGAGGGGGAGTCCTGAAGCTCTATATCAAATGAATTTTGTATAATTTAATATTAAAAAGAAAACTTATTTATAGTTCACTTCAAGTTATCCCCACATGCACTGATGCTTTATTTATTAGAGAAAACACTTGAGGTTCGTATCTCACACATTATTGAAATGATTGCACTTCCACAGAAATTCTTTTCACATTTGTTCTTGTTTATTACTATTTATTTTTTTTAAGACAGAAAGTCAATTTTATTCAAGAATGAAAATAAACTGATTAACTATAATGAAATGTGGAAAGCTAAAATAAATCTTTCTTAAAGGGGATTTAACTCAAAATGTTTCCCTTTTTATTTCAAATGCAGAGAAGTATTTTGGTTTAAAAAAAAAAAGACTTAAGCTGCTAAATATGATACCTTCTTCATTTGTGGCTCGAAATGCTATCTTGCAGTGTATCCAAAGCTCCATAATTTTTTTTACTAAAATGAACATCCAAATTCAATTTAGTTATAGGAAGGTGGGAATTTGTGTTCTTTAGAGGTCTTTCTTTCAATCTCTTAAAGTGACTATTATAGGATTCATCGTTTTAACTCGGGGGCTTTCCACTCCTATCAGACTTGCAATTTACCACGGCTTTATTATTTATTATTTATTTATTCATTAATTTATTCTTCGCTACGTTCCAGAAGGGATGCTCATTGGAAGGGCTTACTTAGAGATTGATGCCATCTGGTATGCATTGCCTCATGCATTTATTTATTGCCATTCCACCACATCGTATCTATGAAACTTCTCTTCTCAGTGCCTTGCTTAGGCCATGAAGACAGCGTCTTTAAGCAACTGATTTCTCCTGAGCCACAACAGAAAGAATTACTTAAAATGTTAAGAAGTTTCACTGAGCCGTGTGTAGATCCCATGTGTCATATGTTGAACTGAAAACACACAAAGGTGTGTTATCGTGCCCTCCCGGTGTAAGTTCAACTGATGAAAGCAGCTCACCTCTCAGCAAACCTAAAATTGGTTGCCTTTTTGTTGCTTGGTTCCTCTCTTCCCGCCTTAACTTTCTTCCACATCTGCCCCCTGCCAGATTGCCTAGTTAGAAGGTGAGATCCTCCACAAAGAATATTTCAAAAAGAACCTTTACATGGGACTGAAGTGGTTTTATTTGACTCAGGGAATTTTTTTCTCCTTGCTGCCATCAAGCCGTGTGTGTGTGTGTGTGTGTGTGTGTGTGTGTGTAATATTTTTTTTTACAAAGCATTCATAGATCTGAATGTCTTTACCCGAGTTCCATCTCCGTCCCTAACTTTTGCTAAACTTGAGACTAACATGAGCTTTTTTTTTTTTTTTTTTTTTTTGGTTTTTGAGACAGGGTTTGAAGCCTTGCCTGGATTTCACTCTGTAGCCCAGGCTGGCCTCAAACTCAGAGAGATTCGCCTGCTTCTGCCTCCTGTGTGCTGGGATTAAAGGTGTGTGCCACCCCTGCCCAGCCTAAAATGAGCTTTTAAACACTTCAGTTTGTCACCAATTTTGGCTTCATAAAGGATAAGAAAAAAATCCTTGTTATAGCATGAGCTACTGAGCTATTTTTTGTTGGAAATTTAAATGGCCAGCATACACATATTCCTTCTCATGCATGCACGTATCCTGGAAATTTGAATAAAGACTAGGTATGTTGGTGCCAGCCTGGAACACCAGCTAAAGATGACAAAACTCCATTACTTCCTAGAACTACATGTGAACCTATAATTCAATAAAGTTTTCAGTTGGAAAAGCAACCGTTGGCAAACATTTTCTTAAAGGGCCAGATAGTAGCTATGGCAGGCTGTTTAGAGCCTCGCGGTGGCAAGAACTCAGACTCTTGGTGGTAACTCGAAGGTGGTCAATGCTTGAAGGATGGCCGTGTCTCTGTTGCTGTGAAAGTGAAGCTATACAAACAGGTAGCATCCATGCTGGTGTGCAGCCCTGTGGTTCTAAAAAAGGAACTTAAGCATTCTGTCTGCTAGTCGCTCTAAGCAAAAGAACAAAGACTCACTGTATATTTACCATGCTTTGACTTACAGCCTCTCATTTTCTTGTTTGAGTATAAAGAGAAACAACGCTCATTTATTTTAAATGTTCTAGAAAGCACTGCTTTGATACCATACTTCAATATTTTGGGAGATCAAAATAAATTGATTTTGAGTTCCTTGGAAGAAATCCTTTTTAGACAAGGCATTGTATTAAAAAGGAGAAATAAATGGAATTTCCGTGAGTCTCAGCGCTGAACATAAATAGTAGTGAGTTAGAAGAGGAAATAATTGAGTTGGACTAGCCTTTCTCTGAGTTCCTTCATTCTCTCATAGATTGAACCTAAACAGAAAGAGTTGAGGCTTCAGTCCATTCTCATTCCCTAACAGTGGTAGAGAAAAATTAAGCAAAATCCATCTTTAAATTGAGTAGATTCAGGGTCGCATTTAGACAATGTTGAGAAACTCCACTGTGTGAGATTGGGTGTCTACTCGGTAGATTTTTTTGGAGGGTGACTTGTTTTTCCTCTATCCTGCCATACCATGAGCATCGTTTCAAGTTCCTTTCCTTATCAGTCAGGAAGCTCTTCCTCCTGGTATGGTTCCTACCCCTTCTGCTCCCTCATCTGTTTTTAATGTGAATGGCATATATGGAAGACATCTTGAACATGGGATAAATCGAAAAGAATTTGCCATGGAGAGGCACGTGCACTGAATCTTCATTCAGTGCCATGAAATGTTACAATTAAATGTGTGCTTTGCACATACTTAAGAGACGATACAGACACTTCAGTGTGGAGATGAGGGAGGAAAAAAAATCAGTGGTTAAAATTTAGCAGGAATGTCTTGGTCCTGTGTAGATTTCCAGAGTGATTGGGTCATAACAAACAGGGATAAAATGATGAGATTTTGTGCTTTAAAATAATTTTGAAAGCTAGGAGATAATTCTGAACACATTGTGGCCATCCCTTTCGTGATTCCTCAAGTGTTTGCCTAACCCGCCTTCCCTGTGTGTGCTGACCACCCGTTACTTTAATTTGGAAACTGCACTGGAGTCTTCACAATCCAAGAGCTCTACTATATTTAAAATACTGGCAATTCATTTGGCCAAGAAGAAACTATGTAAATTTAGGGAATATATTAACACTAATAGCTATGACTATCTCACACATAAATAACAGTACTTATTTTATCCGGTTCCAATAATATTTGTGACTATTCTTCACTAGGAATTCTATGTGATTGCTCACAGAGCTATCAGCGCAGATAATCATTCCAAAACCATTATCCAGATGTCCAAAATGTATTTATCTTCTTTCCACCTCTTATTCTCAAGTCTTTGTGGAAATACCATCTTCCCAATGCATCCTGTTTCCAAGACCAGCTTACAATAGTGGTCCTTCCTGGCATTTCTAAACCTCCCCGCCACCCGCACGGTCTCTGCTTTGTACCTTATCAGCATCACATTACCCATCACTGGCTTACTCGTTATGTTATTATGTCATTATTTATTATGTCTACGGTGCATTATTAGGTCTACGGTGCATTCCCCCCTCTTCCCCGACATGCTACAGTGTAAGCCGGGCACGGGCACATTTTTCATGTATGTGTTTGTTTTTAACTAATGCATCCCTTGTGCTGTGAAAGGTTTTGGTAAATATTTGTAGAATGGATGAATGAACCATTGCCCGATGAGCCTTCTTGGCCCCCATGCTCAAGAAGGCGGCTGGCATTAGGCAACTGAACTGCTGCTGTCACGTGCCTTGCATACCGTGGAAGAGCACGCAGGTGGATCACCCTCTGACTTCTTTGCTGGAAGTAAATCTCTCTGAGGGACCTCAACTCAAGAGAAAACTTTTCCACTTGAAGTTTATGACATGCACTCATTTCTCTCTACCCAGAATCCCCACCCCCAACCCGACTTAAAGCTGCTTTCTGAACTGGTATCAATAATGACCTCACCACCTTTTTCATGGATGCCTTTTAAGAATACCCCTTGCGGCCGGGCGGTGGTGGCGCACGCCTTTAATCCCAGCACTCGGGAGGCAGAGCCAGGCGGATCTCTGTGAGTTCGAGGCCAGCCTGGGCTACCAAGTGAGCTCCAGGAAAGGCGCAAAGCTACGCAGAGAAACCCTGTCTCGAAAAACCAAAAAAAAAAAAAAAAAAAGAGTACCCCTTGCTTCTCTCTTAAAGCCTGGATAAATGTTAGCCTATACTTCCAGCCCTACAAACTAGTTCCAAATGCAAGACAACTTTTCTTGATTATCTCTCCTTAAAATAGTTTCCTGTAGTTGCTAGGAGTGTAGATTTGTGTTGTAGCCACTTCTGGGATGTAAGGACTGTATTCTCAACTAGAAGACAGGCTCTGTTAGGCTCATAAGCCAGCCTTCCTTTGTATTCCACAGCATGGCAACATTGTTTTATAAATGAAATTTGCACTGTGGTTTGGCATACATAAACCATTACTGAGATAAGAGAGAATACAATTAGGAAAAGGAAGTATCAGTTGAGCATGGGGCAGAATGGAGTGACTGTAGCCACCAGATATCAGCCTTTTTATACACAGCTCGCTCGTACCTACTCTCCAGGCAGTGATTGTCATTTTCTTTGGTGAACGAGTAGGATGAGGTGTTGTGGGATATTAGTTTAAGATGTGTTACGTTTGTTTATGCTGTGGAGTATTTGTTCAATGATGCAAAGATGACTTGCATCCTTTTATGGTGCATTTGTTGAGCTCTGTGAAGCCGTGTTACTTTGCCTGTCTAAAAAACTTGGTTGGTCTAATAAAGAGCTGAACAGGCAATAAATAGCAAGGCAGGAGAAAGGATAGGCGGGGCTGGCAGAGAGAATAAATAGAAGAAGAGAAGAGCTAGGAGTGAGAAAAGGAGGAGAGGAGGATGCCAGCCACAGAGTATGGAGGAAAGGACACATGCCTTTAATCCCAGGAAGTGTCATGGCTGGGTGGAGAGCTGTATATAAGGTGTGAGGAGACAGGAACTAAGCAGCAGTTCAACTGAGACCCTCAGGGGTGAGGACTCAGAGGCTTTCAGTCTGAGGATTCATGGAAACAGGATCGGCTGAGGAGTTGGTGAGGTGAGGTTGGCTGTGGCTTGTTCTGCTTCTCTGACCTTTCAGTGTTCACCCTGATATCTGGCTCTGGGTTTTTTTTTTGTTGTTGTTTGGTTTTTTTTATTATTAATAAGACAGTTTAGCAATTTGTGTTACAAGAAACAGGATAATTTAAGTTAGAAAAGCAGGCTAGAAACAAGCTAAGCTAAGGCCGGCCCCCAAAGAGAAAAAAAAAAAAAAGAAAGAAAGAAAAGAAAACCCAACTGCAGGGAGGGAAAGATAAGGTCTAGACGGGGTATGCAGTGGAAATCCAGAAGACATGTGACTGTGGGAGAAAGGCAGCATCAGACATGATTAAATATGAAGGGTCGTGGAGAGTAAGTCCCACCTGCCACCAAAGCTTTGGGTCACAATATGGTGATTTCAGGGGAAATGCGATATAACTGAGAAAGAAAGGATGAGTTGGACAGAATGTATGGGGAGATGATGAATTTAGTTGGGGACAGATTGATCATTTACATTTAGAAGAAAAGAAATATGTTTTCCTTTAAGACTTTTAAAGTAAGAATGATAACACTGCGTTGGCTACATTGGATTTTTTTTTTTTAAGTTGTGTCTCTGGATTGAGAGTATCTCTTTGCCCCTCTAGTGTGGATGAATCTTTAGAAATCACACTTTCCGCATAACTTTTAAAATCACTCTAGCTTGTCTTAAAGCGAGGGTTATTACGGCGCCTCTGGTATGAGAAAAGTGAAATTAACTGAAACGTTCAAACTGTTATAGTTTTGTTTGAGTTCTCATTTCAAGTGTAATGGGTCGGCACCCACTACAGGGGTGGCGGTGGGGATTCACGGGGAACTGTTTACCTGTGAGAAGGAACTCAGCTGCATCCTGGTTGTTTTGAGGACCCTGCAGGATGCCTGCGTGTGTTGTGGTGGCTGGTGCCTGGGCTGTCAATAGGGCCTCACCGAGCTCCAGGATGTGCACTGGATAGAAACGCAATCTTAATCGGCTCTGGCTTTTACTGTATCTAAAAAAAAAGAGGTTCGAATCCACCTCTTAGCCCAGGGAGTTTAGTTAAAGTGAAGTGGAGACAAAGGTTCTCTTCTGAGAGCTGTCATTTCTTAGGTTGACACTGTTAATGATGAGCCGCGATGCTATTTTGGAAGCCTGGCTCTCATCTTTTGTTCTGTTCTTCAATCCTCTTACAGGGGAGGGGGCTGAAGAGCTGGGAGGAGGGTGTGTAGTAACCCCGCCAGCTCCTGTTCCTACCCTGTATGGTCTTTGACCTCCGCTGACGTTCTCTGAAGAGACACCCCTTCCAAAGCTCTGCCCCCACTCCCCCGCGTGAATCTCCTTTACCAACGACGTCTTCAGAGTTCCTCACAAAGATTTTGTTTCTCCTCAGTGAGGACGGAAACTCGACAACGATGTGACCATCTCACTGGGAGGGTAGCTTTCTTTTCTGACAGCTCCATTAGCCCCGTCGAGTTATAAATCTTCATATTTCAGACTTGAAATCAGAAAAGTGTTTTCCTGATGCTAATCTTTGTGAGCAACAAGCATGAATGAAGGCACGACAGATAGCCTAACCCTTTGAGGGACGTATCTGATGTAGCTCAGTGCTGGGGGGAATATTTACCGCTAAATCTGATGAATCAGCTCTGATTGCTAGTCGCGTGCGGTACGCCTTGAATGTAAAGGATGCTCCTGAAGCCCACTCTCCATTTTTTTCTAGGTGTAGTGTAATGTGGTGTATGGAACAGGCTTCACAAAATTCATTGTTTGAAAGTTAATTAGTATTCTCTTTTTGAAGACCTTCTCTCTTGCTGGAATAATCATTTAATTGCATTTGTCTGTCGCTTCAGGTGGGTGACTATTTTAAAAGTCAAATTGTATATTTAAGGTGTACAGCCTCTAATTGCTTTGACATTCAGAAGCACACGACTAAACATGTCCATATAAATTATGCTTTTAATCAGTACTAATTCTCTATTTTTACAATGTACATAAGGTTAACACATTGAAATTACCTGTGTTATCTTAATAGAATGAGGCAAGCTATCATGAAGGAAACTGGTACCACTTTGAATATAATATATTGAAGTCATTTGGCTGTTTTGATCGCAATCCCAAAATACAGACAGGGCAGCTTTTGGTCAGATGGGGGTTTAAAGAGTTCATAGTTGTTTGTAAACCCCCAAAAGGTCATTAATGTTTAATAATACTGTCTTGAATATTTTCTAGTAAATAGTAGTGATGAGCAAAGTTGAGCCTGTGGGTTTGTGCAGCATAGTACTGTTTGATTTCAGAAGCACACGCGCCCCCCCCCAAGAGTGTTGGGGAAAATGCTGTGTGCTTTCGTACATTCCAATTATTCTAATTTTCTAAAATATCTTACCAGCTCCACTGTGGCTGCGAGGACAAGACCCAGGAACCACCTCTTTTTCATCAGTTTTTTTAAAGTTTGTTTTGGATTTAGGGTTTGTTTGTTTGTTTGTTTGTTTGTTTTTAGTAATAACTTTGTTTCTTAAGAAAAAGATGTACTACGTTCAGACAAATTTTAAAAGATAAAACATTACCCACACATTTAAAGCATTCGTCTCTATAAAATTAGGGAAGAATTCCCGAGTCACTGTGTCGTCAGCATCCCCCTGTTAAAGTGTACTGTGCAGCGTCCCTGGACTGGAAGGGTGTTTGTGTCCTCACGGTGGCCTGTCAAGGCCGAATTGTCCCTTACTCCCCGGAAGCCTGCTGACTCCGGGCTCAAAGCTAACAGCTAAAGCTGGTCTTCAACTTGAAATTCAGTTTCTCCAGTCCTACCGGAAACTAACATATCCCCTTCTTTTCCTCAGTCGTGTGGGCCAAAACAAACGTGGTCACAACATTGACTCCTAGAAAGCGTCCTGACTGTGCTCTGTCACGGTTAGATGTCTTCATGTCCCTAAACTTTTCCTCACGAGCGAAACAGAAGTGAGTTACGGCAGTTTTAGGTGATGGTGAGATTAACTGTGAAAATGTACGTTGAGCTCATAACATAATTGACTTGAGTGTTTATCCTTTCCTTTCTGGAATCTCCTCCTTCTGACTTGTCTGCCCGTACTTTGAGCCTGGAATTTTAGTTACTCCCTTTGTATTGTTACCAGGTTAATGATTTGCTTATGGTGAAAAAATACCAAACACAAAAACAAAATGAGGAAAGGCATCTGAGTTCCTCTGTTTCTTAGTCGGGATGATGGTCTTTTAAACTCACAGTCTTCTTGAGTATCAGGGGTTAAAGGAATTGTTCTATACTGGATATGGATGTGTTGGGACGCTTTAGGAAATCGATTCTAGCTAATGGAGAGAACGTTTTTAACGTGGACTGTTGCTGTTCCTTCAGTGAGCCACATACAGCCAGAAGAATTCAAGTAAACACTGAGGTAGAGACAGAGATGGCTCTTCCCTACAGAAGGAAGGAGAATGACCCTGAGTTCCGTGGGGAATTGGAATCTAAAGAGCCTTTTCCATGTGCATTATTCCCTAATGTCTAGAGCCAGATAAGTAGCCTCTAATGTTAAATGTGCAATTATCCAAACAAGATGAATGTGCAGGGTAAGGCTGGATGAGAATGTCAATCTTAATGTTAATATTTTTATTCCCCTTTATAATAGACACATACTTGGCAAAAGTTACGTTTCGATGTGATGACCATGGTCCCCGAGGACCATGGCAAATTCGGGAGAGATGTAGCCGGATTTATCTTGCATCAGCTGTGGAGACAAGGCCCAGGGGAGACACATCCCAGAAAAAGACCCTTGCCATTGTCCTTGACAATAATTTTGGTCAGTTGTTTTACCTTGACTAGATTTATATTTGATAAACTGCCAACTGATAAAGCATGACACATTTCGGACTAGAGTTAACCACCAAAGCTTTAAAGTGTGGATTTTATTAATGTGCTGTAGAATTATGGGATTTTTAAAAAATACCTTAGCAGTTATATTCTGTCCCCTGGTACACTATTACAGTTAAAAGGAAGCAAACCTAGATGAGTAAGACATGGTAGGGAAAGAGCCCTGACCTAGATAAACTGATTCAAAATAAAGGGACAAAAGCCAAATAGAATCGTCTCCTTTTTTCCACGTAACTACTAATCAGTGAATTATCATGATTGTAACACAGAGATTCTGGGTCCTTAATACATGAAAATGAGGTGTTTGAGTTTCATAATTACTGGAATTATTGATAATACCAGCTTCGTCCTAATAGTAAATTATGTTTTAAAAGTAAAACATGCACTTGGGCAGCACAGACCCAGTCATCATTCAGAATTAATCCATATAAGATCCAGCCATAACTACTTTCCACATCAGGATGTGTTGTGGATACCTCTAATGATAAAGGCTGTATAGGCGTGGGATAGTATGACTTCTTCCATATCACTAGGTTAAAGCATGTATTTGTGACGATGTACAGATGGGAGCGTGACAGATTGAAGCAGAAATTTTTTATTGATACAATATCGGTTTCAGTTCATTTTGAAACTCATGATTTTTCAACGAAGGGGTGTAGTTATTGTTAAACTCTAAGCCATCTTTCTGAAGGGGGGAAAAAAAACTTGAAAAAGATTTGTGAAAACAGCCTGCAATAAAAATCACACATGCTTCATAAAACAGTGCTTGATCGGTATCACTTGCACCATTAAGAACTAAACGAGAAAGGATGTAATTTCAGTTCTGGCATGCAATATTAATCGAAAGCCTTTAAAACATCTTGCTGATGGGAACTATGACAACGTGACATTGAAGAATTATGAGCTGAAGACATCTATCTTAATCAGATTTTCAAAGTTAATGCCCTAGAACATAACGTGGCTTCATTCATCTTTACATTTGCAAATGTTTTTGCATTTGAAATGTAAATTGATGAGTGCAAATAATACAGATTCAATACTTAAAGGTGTGAGTTTGGAGATGGAGCATGTTTTAGCGGTGTATCCTGAATACAAGATAGTCTTTCCTGTAATAACTCACACTATTCCCATCTTTCATGACATTTTCTGAAGTATAAGCAGGCATATATGTGCTTTAAAAATTTAGTAGTAAAATGGTATATTTATAAAGACCTTGGTAGATAAAGTCATTATCTTATGAGCGTAACAACATAGTCCTCAAACTTTGTTAGTTAGAAAAAGAGAGAAAAAAGATTTCAATTACCTTATTTAACTAAATGAAAAATGTCCCCATATTAAGACTTTAAATTAAAGTAATCCTTTATATTTTTTAGGTATACACCGTGCTGGGTGTTATATTTTAATCTCCTGTGTTAGAGTTACCTCATTTTTCCAGATGAGAAGCTAAAAAATTTAAAATAGGAAATTGATAAACCCAATTATTAAGTTTGGATGAGGAGCCTGGTAATGGGCTGAATGTCTGTTAGTCCAAAGTTAGTTAAGTTGAGGCTCTCACCCTTGGGATGATCCTTGAGGAATAGACTGAGCCTTGGAGGAAGTAACAGAGGTTCAAGAAGCTGCAAGGGTGTCTCAACCTATGGGGTTAGCATCACTGTAGGAAGAGACCCCAGAGGACTGGCCCCCCAGACCCCCAAGCCCAGCCATGGAGAAGGGCAGCCATTCTAGCCGGGGAGTTATCACCAGAAACCAGCTCTTCATGCCTTAATGGGGACTCCTAACCTCTAGAACTTAAACAGAGAATCTAAATTAAGCCTCCTGGTCCATGGTGTTTTGTTACAGATGGTTGAGGTCTCACACACCACGTCTTCTAAACTGTTGTCTACTGTTCATTTACTTCTAGGGAAGTTTATAAATGAGCTGAAACTAAACTACTTGTGGGCTGATGGGAATCTGTGAAACACTATGTCAGACTTTCGCTCCTCTGCATTGGTGGGCTGGTCCTTAGCAGCAATGAGCATCCCAAAGAAGGTCACAAGCTTCCAGCTACACAAATTATACCTGTTGCTTTTTTAAATACACAGTAGAACCTTATTAAATTGCCTAGCCATTGACATCCCTTCCCATGTCCCAGTACATACAGTTGATACAGCAATATCATACTCGTTTTCTAATTTTTGCCATTGGTCTTTCCTGTGTTAGATCTGGGTTCTTACTGTACCAGCCTGGCTTTTGTGGATATCAGTCCCTAAAGTGTTTAAAAAAAAAAAAAAAAGTATATATTGGGGCTTGGGTAGTGTTGCATTCAGATGCAAAATACATATCCCCAAGATAATAGCGTCAAAGGGGAATCAGCAGGTATGCATGAAAGCTTCAGCAATGACTATTCTTAAATCAAAGAGCATCACTCTATGGTTTCTATGGAGCAGTTCACCAGCAGCACAAAAGCCATGAACAGAAATGTAGCAGTTGTGTGGACCAGCATTGCATCTATGTAACACTTAATGATAGCGTAGCATTTCTGCCTGAAGCCGTCCTATAATTGGAAGGAAGCCCTAAACAGAAGACTCAACTCAGTTTCAGCACATTAACAGACATGATAACCTCAACTGCAGAGAACAAACGATATCACAATTCTAGGGAAGAAAAGTCGGTGTCAAAGTTAGGACGTTATAGGAAACAATTTCAGTGCCTCTATTAGGGGGTTTGTTTCCTGGTCACTAATCTGTTCTCTGGTTGCAGAAACATCTAAGACATAAAAATCAGGTAAAGAGTCCAATAAAGGAGAATCTCCTTTTCTGACAGTTCATCAAATAGTTTTGCTCGCTCCCTCCACCACAACCGAGATTGAACCCAGGACCGTACACATGCTAAGTAGTCACACACACACACACACACCACCCCCCCCCCCACCCCGGTACACCTCCAGCCCCAGATCAACTTCTCTCTTAAGCTTGAAGAACATCCTGACTTTTTCAGCAAATGTTTTGTTATTGTGATTTTACTGCTCAAAGGGTACTAGTTAAGTTTTGGTGCTGGGACAACCTCCTGGAGCAAGCAACTAAGGAGAGGAAAGATGGGTTTTGGTTCACGGTTTCGGAGGGTTCAGCCCTTGGTCAGCTGGCTTGATTTCTGCTAGGCTTGTAGTGAGGCAGAAGCCTCATGGTAGAAGAATGCTACTCACCGTATGTCATCCAGGCCTGACAGAGTCAGGAAAGAGACCAGAAACAGCATGTAACAGTATGTGACCTTCAAAGACCAGGAGCCCTGGCTCCTGCCACTGTGTCTCACCATCCCCTAGGGCCTTGAGCTCCTCAGTGGGTGTCCTCATGATCCAGCTTCCTCATGCAGTATCACCAACACTGAACCTTTCTGAATGGGTACATCACCCCAACTATATTAGAACGTAACAGGTAAAGCAATAAGAGATTAGACTGCAGCAGATGTTAAGCAAAGTTTGTTTTTCAGTGAAGGCAATCATTTTTAATATTTATCACTGAAATCATATATGTACGGCATAATGTGATGGAGTTTTATAACATTCCCATTCAAAATAAAGTGATTTTGTTATTATACGTCTGAAATGCTTTATGTTTATGACTGAAGGTAATCGCATGGGGCTTTTTGTTCTCTTCAGTTTTGACATAAGAGGAGCTCGATGTTTCAAGATTGGATTGTACAATACTTAAAAATAGGGAGAATTCTAGAAATGGAAAATCTTCTGACTTTAGCTTAAGGCCCTTCCTTCTTGATCCTCACCCCATATCCATTATGTTTTTAAATAGGAGAGAAAAACTGAAGCCTCGTAGTTAATGTATTTACACAGAGTCACGTTTTAACTGCAGCAAATATTCACCCATTTCTCCTGCTCCCTTTCCTGGTGTCTTCCTGCTGTACCAGACATTTTCTTTGATAAAGAGGATGTTCTCTGAAAGGCATCACCAATTCTGCACTGTTGGGAATATTTGATTTGCTTTCATTCCTCCCAAGTCATATAACGATACAGCTTCTAGTTGCCTTCTAGTCTGTCTTGACCCATATTGCAAATGTGTTTTATTTATATCATACTGTATACTCCACTTAAAGTCAATAAAGTTAATTGCACTAAAATCAAATGCTCATTAGGTAATAAGGGGAAAGAGCAGTGTTTATCGATTATATGCCAACAATTCTTTATTGTCAAAATTGAGACAGCTTCTTTCTTTCTTTTTCTTTTTTTTCTTTTTTTTTTTTTTTTTTTTTTGCTTGTTCTCAGGTAAAATATTTTTTTACATGAGTACACAAATATCCCCAAAACATACATAGAGTCTTTTAAAGGTTATTTTTATTCTATTTTTCTACACATATATGATAGAAATGTTCTCTGTGTGTTTCTCTTAGAAATAATTATGCACAACTGTTAATTCAATAGAGGATAATATGTCTGGCGTTACTGGTGATAATGACATGGCCAGATGAATTACTTTAACCAGTAAGACAACCACTTACACTTATTTTCACACACTGAACGGTTGGGGTGCTAACAGATGAACTGTATTTGAGCTCCAGTTACAGGAGACATAGTAGGATCCATCAAAGAGAAGTGTGAGCCACCATGTGGTTGCTGGGAATTGAACTCAGGACCTCTGGAAGAGCAGTCAGTGCTCTTAACCTCTGAGCCATCTCTCCAGCTCCTGACTGAGTCTATCAGGTCGGTCTCAGTCCTTGGGGGAGGCCTTGCTCTGGAGGAGATGGGAATGGGGAGTGGGCTGGGGGGGAAGGGGAGGGAGGCAGGAAGGGGGAGAACAAGGGAATCTGTGGTTGTTATGTAGAATTGAATAATATTGTAAAATAAAATAAAATAATAATAATAAAAAACCAAAAAAAAAACAAAGAGAAGTGTGGTGGTTTGAGTAATAATATCTCCCTACAGGCTCGTATATTTGAATGCTTAGTCACCAGGGAGTGGCACTATTTGAAAGGATTAGAAGGATTCAGGGGTGTGGTCTTATTGGAAAAAGTATGTCACTGGAGGTTTGAGGTTTCAAAAGCCCACACCAGGCCCAGTTTCTCTCTGCCTATGGATCAGGATGTAGAGCTCTCGGCTACTTCTCCAACACCATGTTGTCTTTGGCATAATTACGACTTGGTTAAATATATCGTGCTTTTGCAGTTGTTCGTGGGACAGTTATATCATGCTAGGTGTCATTATGGTGTGGTTATTGCTTCCATTTGAAAGTTAAACATGACGTAAGGAGACAGGATTTTGTCAAGTTGACAAGAGGTGGCTTTGTGATGTGATTTTATTCTTGGTTGTCATCTTGATTATGTATGGAATTAACTATAACCCCCATGCTGGGCATACCTTGAGGGATTTTTCTTAATTAAATCCTTTGAAATGGGAAAACCCATTTCTTATCTGGATGTTTGAGGTTGGAAGATAGACATTTAATCCAGGTCTTTGGAGGTGGGAAGATTCACCTTTAATCTGGGCTGCATCTTCCGATGGTAGTCTATATATAAATAAAGGACATGGAAAAGGGAAGCTTTTCCTTTTTTACCTGCTTGCTCTCGCCCTTGCTGGCAAGTCCATTCCTTCACTGGCATGAGAGCCTACTTCTTCAGGATTCTGGTATATACTGAAGACCAGCTGAGATACCCCTGCCTTGTAGTTTCTCAGACTTTCTGTTCATAGGCAGCCATTGTTGGATTAACTGAACCACAGCCTGTAAGTCATTATAATAAACCCCCTTTCTATTCATAGAGAGATTTATTCTATAATTTCTCCTACTCTAGAGAACCCTGACCAATACAGAGTTGGGTACCAGAGGTGGTGTCTGGAATAGACTTTCCAATTTGTCGACACCTGCAGCCTTGCTGCGGCTCCAAGAGCACTGAAAACCCAAGCCAGGACCAGTGTCTTTCTCTTCCTGCTGTCTGTGTATCCATATGTAGAACGCTCAGCTTCTTCTCCAGCACCATGTCTGCCTGCAGGCCACCATACCTCTCACCATGATGATAATTAACTAAACCTCTGAGTGAGCCCCAATTAAATCTTTCCCTTTATAAGAGTTACTGTGATCATGGTGTCTCTTCGCAGTAACAGAACACTGACTAAGACAAGAAATTAATATTAGTCGTGAGACATTACCTCCTAAATAAAAATGTATCCTCCTATGCTATTCTCTAATAACAAATGAAAAAGAAGAAGAAATAGTCACATGAAATTAGGAGGGGCCTGTTTTCTGTAGATCATTGTAGGTGTAAGCATGGTGTTTGGAACTTTGGAGAAGGCTGTGGAAATCCAAAATAATTCTGTCTGTCTTCCTGCATTCTTAGGGAATGCACACTGAGCTTTCCCGCCCTTTCTGTCTTTGAATATCCATCTGTAGGTAAGCATTCTTTATCATTCAGTGGCTGTGTGAGAGATTTTCCTATTGATTTTCTGCTTTCCTATTGGTTGTTACTCTCTGTAGTTGTTTATTGTACACTCTGCAAACCATCCAATGAGATTTTAATTCCAGTGGCTGAGCTTGTCCCCACCAAAGTGCCTCATTTCCTTTTTCATAACATCTAATTCCTGTGTTCTGAATGTTAGGTCCTTAAACATTTCAGACAACCAGCAGAATTCCTTGTTGTCTGCCCTCTCGTAATAGAAACACATCAAGGATTGAGGCATTAGCCTAGGGTCTCAAGTACAGCTGAGGCATGATGTCTGGCCTCTTCCCTGTTCATTAAGAAGGTTCCAGAGGTTCAAGCACCTCAGAGGGTACGGTGACAGCCCAATGCTCTCAGCCCTCGCTCCCTCCCCTCTGCGCTGGCTCCTCCTTCCTTCCCCATTCAGGGGTACTGACCTAAAGCCAAGGGCAAGATCAGCTGCAGGGCTGGGGTGAGCAGCTGCCCTTTGCCTAGCACACAGCCTGGCAAACTATATGTGCTCAAAAGATGTGCTTAATTAATTAACTAACTAATCAATTAATTAACTACATTAATCCATAAAGGTATCAGTGCCTGTCACCAGCACCCTGGGTGCCTCAATTTGAGGGGGGTCCTCCTGACAAAAAGTAAAGATATGAAGAATCAGGCTTTTTTTTCTCTCCCAGACAGGGTTTCTCTGTGTGTAGCCCTGGCTGTCCTGGAACTTGCTTTGTAGACCAGGCTGAACTCAAACTCAGATCCATCTGCCTCAGCCTCCGGAATGCTGGGATCAAAGGCGTGCACCACCACACCCAGCTGCCTGTTTTTTTTTTGTTTTGCTTTATTTTGTTTTGTTTTTGTTTTTTAAGCCTCATGTGGAAATATAACTCTAAGAAACCAAAGCAGATTCTCCTGATCCCAGGCGTGGAGAAAATGGGCCCATCTCTGCACACTCAAATTACATATTCTCTGTCGTGGGGAGTCTTCAGGCGTCTTGCTGGTGTGTCACTGAAGATTTTCATAGTCAAACAATCAGTTGTATGGGTGACCGGGACAAAAACCATACTATGTGTTTACCTGAAATCTTAAGAGTTTTTAAATTACTTTCGATTTTCCTTTGGGTGTGTAACTGTGGGACATGAACTTACAGCAGTGAAAAAGTTCAAGTGGTGCTGTGTTTTAATGTGGGGTTTGCAGAGGCATTTAAGTGGACAGTTCGCACATAGACATTTGACGTCTCGGAGAAGCTGAGTGAGTAATCAGTTGGGGTACAGGTTTGTGCGGAAGTGACTGTCGGGGGCAGGTGACATCTCTCTTTGCAGAATGTTGCTGTTTCGGATGCTTATCTTATGAATGCAGTGTTTTCGGGTGGGCTGCAAAGGAGAGAAAAGAGAACTCCAGACTGTCAGTCAGTGCTTTGATGTGTGGCCTCTGCTGGGTCTGTAGTCGGGCTTTAAACACGTGTTCTCTGACTCACAGTTTGGCCCCATTTGCCAGGAAGACTGTTGCTAACTGGTATTGCCTTCCTAGAGAAGTGGGTATTAGTTACCTATAACCTATGTGAGATTGTTGGGACAAAGGAAATGTTTATTGTTGTTATTATTATTGTTGTTGTTATTATTATTATTATTTAGAATTTACTATTTCCACTGTGGTGGAAGTCAGTTCCTAACTCTGAGCCTTGCTATACTGGGGTTCAGACCCTAGCACACCAGCCCTCAGGAGTCAAAGCCAAGCCAAGCCTCCTCCTGGTTATGCATACTAGGGAATCCTCCCTGAAGCCATGCTCGGGGGAGCTAAGACAGGTATAGTCTTTTTTGTTTGTTTGTTTGTTTATTTTGGTTTTTCGAGACAGGGTTTCTCTGTGTAGCTTTGCGCCTTTCCTGGAACTCACTCTGTAGTCCAGGCTGGCCTCGAACTCACAGAGATCCGCCTCCCTCTGCCTCCCGAGTGCTGGGATTATCTTAAAGTGCAGAAAAGCAGAGGCTTCTGGTGTTTCGGTGTGGTGACCCGCTTTGAGAGGGAGGTGGCTCCAAAGTGAAAAGGCTTGTTTGTGACTGGTGGAGAAGGTGAAGAGCAAACTGGAAAGGGAAGCGAGAATGGATCCATTTTAGGGAGAGAAAGGCGGGCCTCCACCCACCTCTTCCCCACAGGCAGTCCGATTGGTCAGAGCACTGGAGTCCCAGCTCTGAGAGGGCTGACAGCAGGTGTCATGCGGTGACTCAGCTTGCTGGCTTAGTGGCTTGTGCATCCCCATCATCTCCGTGTTCTTTAGCACTTCTGCAAATTAGAACGAAGTTCCTCGGGCTGGGAATTATAGCTCAGTTGGTCGGCACATTTGGCTTGCACACAGGAAGCCCTGGGTCCTGGCTTCGAGTCCCGACATAAACATAAAACAACATGTAACCAGGGGTGGTGCCACAGACTGTGAACCCCAGGAGTCAAAGCAAGGTAGCCGGAGCTCAAGGTTATCCTCTGTTACAGGGAGAGTTTGAGGCCAGCCTGGGCTACCTGAGAACCCATCTTATATGGGTTGTAAGTTGTTTTGTGTTTCCAGTCTTTCATCCTCACCCTCTCTGCCCTCCCTGCCTCTGCCTCATCTCCTGACCTCTGCCCCCATCCCCACGTCCTCCCTTGCCCTCTGTCTACCTTCCTCTTGGCCACTTACCAACATGCTTTCCTCCAACTGAGATTTTACTCTATTCAGAAGCAGCACAGTATTAACTCCAGCTCCCTTCCAATTAGGGTATGTCTTCCCCAGGGGCCTCTGCAAGCCAGCCTGCCTCCGACATCCTGGCACAGAGGAGAGGGGGGTGTCACGAAGGAGGCAGTTGGGACAAAGCAGTTCCTGGAACTTGTCCCAACTGTGCGCACACACCTGCTTGGTGCAGGCGTCCGCCCCCTTTCTCCTCCTCTCTCCTCATCTCACACCCGCCTTTTGCCTGCTGCCTGCCACACGGAGCACACGCACACACACACACACAGAGGCACACGTCCCTCGGACGGAGCTCTGTTACCTCCCGTCAGGTGTTATTTTTCGCTCCCAGCTTTCACACTCAGAAGTCCATTTCCACTCTGTCCCCCCGAGCACCACAGCCGCCTCTTGTAAACCACGGAGGAGCTGCAGCGGAGCCCTGCTCAGCATTCTGGTGCACCAGCAGGGTTTTTCACCAAACACACACACATACACACATATACACACACCACCACCACCACCAAACAACAACAACAACAACAACAACAGCATCAACACTTCAGTTGGACATGGAGGTGTGTCCCCATAGTCCCAGTTTCTCAGGAGGCCGAGGGAAGAGGATTTGTTCGAGCCCGTGAATTTGAGGCCAGTCTGGGCAGCATAGCAAGACTCTAAAAAGTTATCCAAGTCAGCAGATGTGCCCAGTTATGTTCAAACATTTGATGCTCTCTTCCATTTCCTCCGTACGACAACATCAAGATCCTTCTTGGTAGAAAGGCAAGTGTTTGGTTTACCTTTGGTTCCTATGACATTTGTATGAGTTATTTACCTGTTGAAGCAAAGTGTCCCTTCAGATAATCTTGGCAGAGGGATGTTACTTGTTCTGATTATAGTATTTATGGTTGACAAGGTTCTTCTCTTACTTGGTTTTCCCTCGGGATTTTTCATCTCCCCCAAAAAGACATGTTCCTTCCCTAGTCTTTGTAATAGTTACCTTTAACATTAACTGTTATACCAGCCACTGTGTCTTTTAGGTCCTTCAATGATGCTCAGAAGAGTTAAATACCATTGAAGAACATATTCCATGAAAAACAAGTGCCCCGTTTATTATTCTTTGTGTGGACAGACATTTCAGTCCATGTACTGCTGACAGTACGGTTGTTGAACACAAAGAGTCGTCCGAAGGCTCAGTTCTGCCCCCAGACAGAGCTCCAGGAATACAGAGTCTGTGGGGATCTGTACATTGCCTGATCTAACCAGAGTCTACCCCGTTCTCCACTACCTTCTGTGACTTCCAGCACTAATTGTCAACGCTCCTGTTTGCTGTCTACCACGAGTCTCCCACACAAGTAGATTTGACACAGAAGCTATGACCTTAAGTGATGCTGTTAGAGAACGTTCTTTCATAGCCAAGGTTGCAAAGTGACCAGAGTCATTCCTGTCTACCCTCTGTGTTTCGTAAAATCTGAGTTTAAGAAGCATCTGCCGTAGAGTTCAGGCAACTTAATAAATGAAACTAAGTAGTCACTGGGCTCTCATGGAAACTGTAATAGCAATCTGATCATGAGAAAATTAAAAAAAAAAAATAGAAGAGCAAGACAAGGTAGTGATTGCTGTTTTTGCATAATGCCAGAAGCCACCGAGTTTATTTTGTTACACAGAGAATAGTTTTAAAGAGGTTATTTTCCAAAAGACACTTACATACACATGCGTGCACATGCAGTCGTGAGCACGCAAGCACACGCACATTTATTTATTTGGAAGCACTTATAATCATAAGCTTTACAATACAAGGAAAACACATATTTGTTAAACCAGATTATCAATATAACATTTTATATATCCTTTCATATTGTAGTTTATTAGAATATATAAAACATAATCTTCCAATTTTTGCAGATCTTTTTAAATGTGTAGATTTTAAGTATCAAAACAATGGATACAGTTGCAAAACATGCTCTTAAAAACCAGTATTTGCAATGAGTGACTTTGTTCTCCTTCTCAGTGAGGTGATCAAAGTATATTGTATGAAAAATTTAAATAAAAACTATTCATCTTTATTTAATTTAATAATAAATATTCATTTATTTTTCTTTGTAAAAGCAATGTGTTTGCACTCACTTTTTGTTGCTGTGGTACAATACAAGGCAAGGCAGCTTATGCTTTCAACGTGTGAGCATTTGGGGCCATCTCATATCCAAACGCATAAATGCCATGAAATCAATAACACTTTTTAAAAGAATCTTTGAAGTATGATACTTTGTGAAGGTACTATGAAATCCTAAGACATTCACAATGTGGCGTGTGCTTCTAAGGACCTTGGCATTTAGTTGGGAAGCTAGGCATCTTTACAAATAGCTTTTCAACTAACAGCCCTATACGTAAGCTCTGCTTTGTGCCAGCCTAATGCTTCTAATGTAATTCTTCAAATATATATATTTCCAATGCATATTTCTGCTTAGTTTTTTCACATAATATGTTTTGATCATGTTTTCCCTCCCTCCCACAATTCCTCCCAAATCCTCCTCACTCCCTAGCCACCCAACCTTATATTCTTTTTCTCTTGCATTTTTTCTCTCAAAAACAAAAACAAAAACACACATACACACCAAAACAAAAATCAACAGGACAAAAACTGCCAAAACAAAATGAAACAAACAGCCCCTGGATTCCATTTTATGTTGGACAACTACTCCTAGGCCTGCCCTGGAGTGTGGTTAGTGTACCCTGTAATACTCTGTTGGAGAAAACAACTGAGTTTCCCTTCTCCAGAAGTTATCTGTTGCAAATAGCGTCCTAGTTAGAGGTGGGGACTCGTGTCCACTTTTCTCCGCACTGGGACCCCGTCTGTATTGAACCTGTGCCGGCCCTCGGTGGGCTGCCACAGTCTCTGTGAGCTCGAGTGTTCATCAGTCCCGTTGTGTCTGAAAGACTGTTTCCTTGACGGCCTCCATCCCCGCTGGCTCTAACCAGCTTTCCACCTCCTCTTCTGCATAGATCCCTGAGCCCTGAGGGGAAGGGTTTGATGGAGACCTCCCGTGAAGGATGAAGTGTTCCAAGGTCTCTTACTCTCTGCACATTGTCCAGCTATGGGCCTCTGTATTTATTCCCATCCACAGCGAAAAGAAGTGTCTCTGGGGTGGGAGTTGAGCAAGGTACTGATCTGTGGGTGTAGCATGAGCTCAAAGATGAATTGAAGAAGTTGAAGGGTCACAAGGCCTGCAGAATTGACCGTGGTACCGAGGGGAAAGTAAAGGGAACTATGAAAAAGAGCAGGAAACTTCCTAAGGAGAGTTAGAGAGGAGATAGTAATTTCCACCAGGAAAAATCAGGAGCGTCGCGTTTCTTTGCGTTTGAAGCAAGTGGGATTCACATGTAGAAAAAGGAAGGACCACATTTTAACAGATTAAAACAACTGCAACTCAGAGGAAGGATGGAGGAAGGTGGTGCCTGGGGCTAAGCTTGCCAGATGTTTGCTGAGCTTCCTTTTTCTCTTCTTCTTCTTCTTCTTCTTCTTCTTCTTCTTCTTCTTCTTCTTCTTCTCCTCCTTCTCCTCCTCCCTCCTCTCCTCCTCCTCCTCCTCCTCCTCCTCCTCCTCCTCCTTCTTCCATTTTAATTTTTGTTTTATTTTATGTATTTTGCCTGTATGTATGTCTGTGTACCACTTGCATGCCTGGTGCCCACAGAGGCCAGGAGGGGGCATTAGATCCTGGGGAACTGGAACCAGGGATGATTGTTATGATTGTTATGATAGAGATGCTGGGAATCCAACTTAGGTCCGTCCTCTGGAAGAGCAGCCAGTGTTTTGAACTGATGAGCCATCTCTCAGCCTCAGGGCAGGCAGGCTTGCTGGCTTGCTTTCTTTTTCCTTCCTTCTTTCTTTCTTTCTTTCTTTCTTTCTTTCTTTCTTTCTTTCTTTCTTTCTTTCTTTCTTTCTTTCTTTCTTTCAGATTTATTTATATTATTATAAAATTAGGCATGTGTATGTGTGTAGTATATACATGTGAGTTTAGAGACCCGTGATGCTAGAGGCATCAGAACTCTTGGCAGGTGTGAGCTATCTAGCATGTGTGCTGGGAACTGAACCCAGGTCCTCTGAGAGAAAAGTACGTGCTTTTAACTGCTGAGCCATCTCTCCAGCTCCATGTGCTGGGCTTTCTGTGACCAAATTTCACACTCACTCTGAAGTTATTTTTATGTTGATAGACACTAGGAAGCCATCTGTAATTTTCCAGAATTCCAGCAGCGTCCTCAGATCTCTGTCTCAGTGAAGCATGAGGTCTGTTTGTTGCAAATGCTTATATCCAAAACCTTTTTGTAAGTCTGAGCAAAGCTTGCTCTCAGTAGATTAGTTCAACCCAAAGGCCAAAGTTGAAGCCTGAGTTGTCCTGATGAGGATCTGCCCATCAGAGTTAGAGTCTCAAGTATTTTAATAATCTCCAAGTCTAGACACTGTTCTCTGTTATTTTATGTCCATTTTTGAACCTTGGACCTAAATGTTTCCCCTGGATATTTTTTATGTACAGACTCCAAAATGAATTCTCTCTGTTCTCTGAGTCATAGTTACATTCGTTTTAGGCAAATATTTTGTTTTTTAAAACTATTCCAAGTCATGCGACTGATCCTATTTATTCTTTGTGTTGGAAGCTGTGGTGTTGACAACCTCATTTTTATGCCCCTTTAAAACTGTGGAGAGCTGTGTAGTCCTAGATCTGTCTTACTCTTTCCTACTGGTGTTCCTTTTCTCTGTCATCTTTTCGGGCTGTGTTTAGCTTTATCTCATCTTGCTAGGACTTATTTGCTTGCTCCGTGTTGAAAAGATGGGTGGAGATAAATCCGCACTCCAGCTATGTCCCAATGCGCCCAGAATCCTGAGCATGGGTATGAAATCGGAGTCTGTGGATGTGGCTTCTGTCCGTGATATGCTATAGAATTTAAATGTTCAGCTCTCCCACTCAGACTCCTCTGTCTAAGTCTATAGAGATCAGGGCCTTCAGTACCTAGACCCGCCCGCCTGATAGAGCTCTTGACTGGGTAGCCTAATGAAAAGTGGTCCCAGCAGCAGTCATGTGTTCCTCAAGTAGCTGCATGGGCCACAGGAAGTACTGGTGCCTTGCATGCTGCCTGCTAAGTCCTTAGTAAATGCTTACCAAAATGAGCCACTAAAGCTGGAGAAACTTGGAGCAGATTTCTGACACCTTAAATGGGACTTTTCCGTAATGGTTACGGGTTGATTTGTTTTAAGAAGAATCCTGAACTAACATATTCAAATCCATGACGGGGATCTTCAATTGATTTGGCGTTTAATAGCAGCCTCCACATCCATACACTTTATTTCACCATTTATACAGTGAGTTGGCACTGACTCAGCACATCCCTGTAACTCAGCGTAGTTACACATTTGTGGAATGAATGGCCAAATGGAGGAGTAAATGGACAGCTGGGTGGATTTTACTGAATCCCTAGAGTTGTGCCAAGATCATACGTCACGGGGCTCTACCGCGACTCCTCACAAAGAATTATTAACTTGGGTTTTCCAGTGCCTCGATGCCTCTGTTTCACGCAGTTTAGTAGCTGCTGGAACAGATATGCATAAAGTGCGATGCCATTCTCGGATGACACCAAGCTAAAAAGCATGGCGTCATCCGGCCCCTCCTGCCTTCTAGGCCAAGTCTCCTCACCTTTTCCTTTGGACCGGTGCTGCCTTCCGCTCTTTGTTTCCATTCTCTGCCCTGGGAGCTGCCGCTTGCCATGGCATGCTCTGGGCAGCTTCCTAAACGTGTCTCCCAGCTTTCTGTAGACAATCTCGTCATGCACACTGGTGCTGAGGAAGACAGCCCTAATTAATTACACGAGACCTGAATAATGAATCTTCCGTGGGGTTTAAACTGGGAGGCTTGGTGTTGTGCAAGAGTTTTAACTCTGTACCGTTTTAGCCCGGATATTCCTTCAAAAGCTCATTGCATTTTAAGTGGGAGTTAGACCTTCATTTGTCCTGATCACCAAGGCACAGGGGAGATTTTTGAGGTTTCTAGTGTGGGGAACTTCAGGAATAGCGGCTGTACGAGGAATTCGCTTGCTTTTATGTATGTAGATATTTCATCTATGCTCTTCATTGCAGGAGTGAGAAGTTATTGGCTATTAAGTTACATGATAGGGATTATTAGACACCATTAGAAACACATAATAATCACTGATGTTATATGTTATGGGAGGAGCTATTTTTCTTGGTGATCTGCTAAAGGAGTTTGATAATATAATCACCCTATTACACATCATGTATTCATTTCATGCAACCAGAATTACAGTGTGTGCTGTATTATTTACCTTAATAATCACTACTGGGTTTCACATAGTCTATGAAAGATAGTCGCTATGTTTCCTATTCTCTTTTAATATAGGTATTTATATTAATAGCATGATTTAATAAGATACTTTAAAATTATGTTGCATTTTGAACTATATTTAATAAAAATAGGCATCTTATGTGTGGAAGAAGATAATAAGTTTGACATTAAATTAAGGAGTCACTCTTCTAATAAAATACAGTATTGGTCAATTCAGTAAAATATATGTCCAAAGTTAAGTCATGCAAAGTAGATCTCAGATGTTACAATGACCTGTGATTTTTTAGCTGATGATTTACTAGCTCTAGAGAATTTCCCCATAGTTACAATGCAATATTGTGTTTGTATTTTGAAAATGTCAGACCTCTTATGATTCTGGTTTGGAACAAAATATTTGTACCACTGATCTAAAGGCAGGAGTTCTTATGGTCACCTATGACTCACTCCAAAAATGTAGTTATACTGCATCCTGTGAAATTGGAAAATCTGTTCTGTGTGTGTTCTAATGGATGTAACGGTCATTAAGTATATGAGTCTTCTGACGTTGTAATCAGATGTGATTCAGTCTGCTAAGTATCCATGAAGCAACATCTGCTTCACAGAGTGACCTTCTGCTACAGAATGCTTAGTGTCTATTAGTGGATCATAGCACGGAGCCGCCTTGTTTGAGATGCACTAAACTAGAGCAAGTCTACTGCTGTTTAGCAACTAGCTTGTAATAATTTATTGCAGTTAAATAAAGCTTTAAAAAAAAAAAACCTCCATTAAATAATTACAGGGATTATATGCATTTCGAAAACTTTTGTGTTCTGCCGAAATCACCCATTTAATTTCAGGCTTGGTTTGTTTAAAAAAAAAAAAAAATCTGAAATCTAAAGGCACATTAGGGGAGCTGTCAGATGTTGTTTTCTGTAGGTGTTAATAAAACCAGATGAAAAAAAAAAGTCTGAAACAAATTAAAACCAAAAGCAATTTTGCCATCTGTTGTATATTAATTAGAACTTTGCGTATCAAGGGTAAACTTGGTCTTTGAGAATGTCACTGAGCACTCACTTAATAGAATAATATGCAAATGCGTTAGGTTGTGGAATTTTATGCAGTTTTTAATTCTAAGCTCCGCAAGACAGTGGTAGGGCGTACGCTCGCACGCACGCAAGCACGCCTACGTACACACGGAAATATATAATGAGTTCCTCTCTGTTTCTCTCTCTCTGCAGAGCAACCTGCAAACAACCCAGGCCAAGCCACCCTGCAGCCTTTACCGCCTTCCCATAAGCAGCACTCTGCGCAGCATCACCCATCTATCACGTCTCTCAATAGGAACTCCCTGACCAATAGAAGGAACCAGAGTCCGGCCCCGCCGGCTGCTTTGCCCGCCGAGCTGCAAACCACACCCGAGTCCGTCCAGCTGCAGGACAGCTGGGTCCTTGGCAGTAATGTACCACTGGAAAGCAGGTAACGCCCGTGCTCGGGGTTGTCGTATCCTTCCGTGGCCCTTAGGATCACTCCGCGCCCAGGCAGGGTCGAGGCTGCGCTATGTCCAACAGCGCATATTTTGAAGCCGCTAGAGTTCGAAAATAAACTAGTCCGACACTTTCCTCACTTAACAGAAATTTATCATAATTATAGCCTCGGTGTTTTGTCTTTTTTAAGATCAGTTCCAGATTGTTGGGAATGTCTTAGGAGCCAGATCAGTTAGCTTTTTCATCTTTTCCGCACATTTTTGTTGCTTACAAGAGGTGAGACTCTGTCCCCTCAGCAAAACTGTTCCCTAATTGCGATCTTTTTTTTTTTTTTCCACATCTACGCTTACCAGTCAGGTGGGGAAGGGAAGGAGGTATAAACAGTGGCAGTCAGTCCCCTGCAGCCTTACTGGGCGATTGTGTTGGACAGCTGATTGGTTCTAGACTTCTTGCACCGCCTATGTGGTGTCCATGTTTTGTAAGCTCATGGTGGACCCAAGTACAAAAACTTACAAGTCAGATGACCTTATGTTAAAAATATCTTTAGTTTTTTTTTTTTTGCAATGTAAAGGGAAGCAGACTCTTGCAACTTCATCCCAGCATTATTTTCAAAGACACTCAAAAGAGAGGGCTGTGCGGCCCTTGAGGAAATGCCCTGCCCCCAGAATACAGAACCCACAACCAAGCTCTGGATGTAGAATCCACCTACGAATTCTGAGTTGTATTAGAAAATTCCTCCTCCACGGGAACACAATCACTATCACTAAAAATTCCATTCTCTGGCTGTAGTCAGACACGTGGTTGTCTGAATCCTACAAAAAAAAAAAAAAAAACAACACTGTGGCACATTTGTTGATGATTTTTTTTCAGTCCTAGATCCAACACCAACATGTCATATGCAGTGTGTGATCCAGTGGGGTTCTGAAATTAGGCACTGGAGCATGGGCCGGACCCTGGTGTCTGTCTGCTCACACGAAAATCTCACTTGATGCAAACTATCCTAAACTAAGCCATTTCATTATTCAATATCTCCCGATTCATAGAACTCGTTCTTCAGATGCACTGGGACAGTCACGGCTTCTTGGTGTTGTGGTGTGGACAAATTGTCCTTTACCTTCTTAGTCATGGCTGGGCCGCTTGGTAGCGAACCTCCTCTACCACACCCGCTCTTTATTTCTGTGATTCACTAACGTTTTATTCGGCTCGGAGGAAATGAATTACCGCCATATAAGAGCTCAAAAATAGTGAACTCTGGACCCGCGAGAGAAGGCTCCCTGCCCCCCATGCCAAATGCAGAGCCCATGGCCAACTTCAACACTTACATGATCTGCGGGCGAAGAGGGTATCTCGTGATGAATAAACTGCTATTTCTCGCCATGAGTTCTGTGATCTGTACTAATTCTGCTCTGTGGATGAGCTAGCGGGAGGTTCTCGCTGTTAGTTATCAACAATAAAAATCATTCCGTCTTTTTCACTGTTGACCTAAGCAAGGTTACAAAGAACTCCTGCCTTTTTATCTGGAGTGCCAGCCAATAGTCGTTGAGTTTTATTGTTTATTTTGTATTTCCCTTCTGGGAGAAATTAGGAAAAGAAATAGAAAGGAAAGCAGGCAGACAGGAGAATTTCCTTCATCCGAGACAAAGAACCATGTGTATGGATTTTTCTTCTTCTCACAAGGTTATTAAGCATGGACCTAAATTTACCTGGCTTAATTAATTAGTACCCACTGAGTATCTAATCAACACGGACTCACTATTGTCGTCTTGTAAATTTTATTAGGGAAAAAGTAATTTTCCAGTTGAGTCATCAAATTGAATATGGATAATTGCATTGTAGTTGACAATAATTGTTTTGACAAAGATTTATGAAATATGTCCAGTTAAATCATCAGAAACATGTTTAATTTTAGTGATGTCGTATAACACAAAAGCCCCCAAAAACTGCTAATAAGAGAGCCAGTATTCCTTGAAGTTACGTGTTATGGTGAAGAAATTTAGAACAAATTTGAGAAAGATAAGGTACATTCTTGCTCTTCCATATGTAGTAATTCTGAGTGCCTGGAATTTCAGAAAGGGAAGTCACTGGTTAGAAGACAATCCATCCTATCCATGTGTAAAGCCATTCCCAAGGGAAGCAGTTACCAAGGTCTTCTTCCACTTTAAGGTTGTACCATTATGAGTTATCAATGGGATGACGTAGTTTTGTGAATGGGTGTAGGAAGGGTAGTTAATATTATCCCACTAATAATTAGAAAGAGTAATGCGTTCAACATTTGTGTGTCGTGTTAACAAAAACCTAACCTGTAGTGTACCTTGGTTCTTCTTCTCATTAGCCAAGGTTCACCTCTTATGGTGGTGCTAATAAAAAGAAATGATATTTCAACTCGCAGGCACTCGGTGAATAACACTAAGCCGTGAAGTGAAAATCTCACACCGCGAGGACGCGGTACTACTGTGGTTTCTTTAATAGTCTCACTTGGTTGGAATTCTCGAGGTGAAGAAGCAGTCTTATTTATCATTGATTTTTTTTTCTTTTTTAGTTAAGGTTCCCTATTGAGTATGATTCTCAAGCTCAGTTTCAGCCTTATTAACAACTTCATCCTGACCTGCATCTGCCTTTAACTGTCCTTGGATTCAGTGTACCATTTCATCCCTGGCACTTCCATAGCTTTTACACACACTTGTTTATTAATCACTTTTCTGTCATTGAAACGTTATAAGCTGTAAAATGTAAAATTCAGTTCTAGGGAGTTATGGGTATAGATTTTTTTCCCTCCTCTTTCCTTGTTCTTTTCTTCTCTGTGGATGTAGATAGTATTTGGTAAAATTTACCTGGAATAATCCATGAAAATCTCAGTGATCTGTAAATTCACAGTTTATATGAATAAACACAGAAAGGATAAAGACCTTTCTGCCCTGTCCTGTATAATTCAATTTTGATTTATTAGAAAGCATTTTTTTTTCACTAGGCAATTTCTTGCTTCCACAAAAAATATGTATTTTCTTTCTCTGATGAATTTATTCTTTACTGTTCCTGGAGACAGTCAGTACTACCAGACACTCTACTCTTCTATATGGTAACCAGCTTTGCTCACTCTGCAACCTCCAGTGAGATTCAGATGTGCCAAGATTTACGTCAAGATCTGAATTAGCTTTAGAAGTTCAAAATGACCTTAATCTGTAGCAATTGGCGCTACACTCAATATGGAACAGTGTCCCTCACGGTCCCTCACAGTCCCTTCTCCCAAGTTCAGTTATTGCACCTGGGAGCATTAGCTGTTAGGATGCTGAGAGCCTAGAGCTAGCCTTTTGTTCTTCATGTTGTACATTAGCTCCTTCTGTGTGTAATAACAGCTGCTCCAAGCATACACAGCAGCCAGTGAGGAGCTTAGGCTTGACCTAGCCCAGCAATAACAGTTAAAGGCACAGTACAGGAACTCAGTGACAAGCCTTGACCCTCAGTGACTGTAAGTTTAATTGTCTTCAAGCCCCAAGTTTCTATGAATTAAGTAGCATAGTAGCTACCTTTTAGATGTTAACAAAATAGTGGCCACTTAATAAATGATTTATTAAAGTCTCATTTTATTATGACATCTGTTTTGGCATTGATAGTTCATTAATTATGTTCCCATAGCTTTTTACCTAGCAGTTCAGTACTGCTCAGCTAATTATTAATGCATGAAAATGCATATTAAATTACCTCTTTATTAGTGCATTTTTAATTTGACTATTGAAAGCCCTAGGCTTCTCACATGTAAGATCAATTGCTATGCATTTAAAAAAAAAAAAAAACAGAATACTTAGGTGGAAGTATTGTTTACTCACTGCATTATCCTTCTGCCTCTCTTTTCTATGCTTTTAAGTGGTCCTAAGGAAAAGCAAGACAACCATACAAACACCAGACTTGAGTCAATCACGCCTATAAAAACTGTGGGCAATCTCTCATATGTGGTGACCTTATGATACCAAGAGAAGTCTTTTCCACCCGAAAAATTGTACATCCACCTCCTGAGTGAGAAGGAAATGTCTGCTGTCATTAGCAAGTCAGTGAGTAGAGGGACTGAGTGTGGTCACAGCTATTGCGGCAAGTGAAATGTGCCTGGGCAGGTAGCACATTAACGTAAATTGACTGGCTAAGGCCTCGCCTTTGTTCAAGGTAGCTTGGGGATACCCGGGACTCCTGTGGGGAAAGAGATGTCACACTCTAGAAAAGAGGTGGAAACGAGACGCCAAAGTTATTGAACACAGATTTTTAAAATCAGACCTGGTCCTAGGCTAAGAAGGTCTTAACCATTCAAGGTTTTATTTATTGCGTTTTTAAAGTAAGTTTTTTTAAAGCTGAGGAAGCAATTAATATAAGTCAGTTGGATCCTAAAGGAGAAGTGTGTAGTCTTTTATAGTAACTTAGGGTATTTCTTATGAAGAGATTTGATGTGTGGGCATTTGAGAGGAAAGGAAAGGAAGGAAGAGAGAAGAGAGCCATACAGTGAAGAATTTCCTTGGTGCTGCTTGAGTCATATTTCAAGTCGCCACTTAAATTCCTTTTTCTCTGTGACAGGAGGTGACATAGAACTACTCCGTGCCTTAGCTCTGTATTGACCGTGTACTTCATCTGAACAGTGACACATAAAATAACATGTTTAAACCTCTGTTGTCCCCGACGTTCAGCTTGTATTCCAAAGGATGAAGTTAATTATAAGTCTTGGTCCTAGGGTGATGATTATGAAAGATCAAATGTGAGGGCAGCCTTTGATTGAAGGCAGTTGTGACTACGAATTTGAACTTCTCTAGTTTCTATTTGGTTTGCAGCAAATACTTAAAAACTAATCATTTGTTTATTCATTCACACAAAAGGCTCCTGCTGAATTCTAAATATGAGAATCCCAAAGTAATATGTAAATGTTTGTTTATTTATCTTTTCCCCCAGTATCGAGGGAACATCTACTGAAGACAGTGTATTGGATTGGGACTGTAGCTCAACGGTGCAGGACTCACCTAGTACACACAGAGCCCCGGGTCTGAACCTAGCACTAAGAAAAGGGGAAAAAAATGGTAGATTGGATGAAACTTTATTAGAGAAAGTAAATCGTTTCAGTGAGGATATTATATTGAAGGCAAACATATTCATAAAAACATAAAAACAAAATTTGATTTTGAATTTACTCAAAGAATGAGTCTCTGTGTTTCTAATATAATTTGGCATCTCCCAAACCATTTTTCACACTTAAAGTATCCATTCTAAGAAAGTCTAAGCCAAAAATTCGCAGGTGGTTACAAAGATTAGTGAAAGCAAGATCATGATTTGTTTTGTATAATATTATCGCTAAACTATTATAATGCTATAGATTTGACTTGGTTGAATAGCAGACATCATGCCAATAATTAAAATGAGAAAATCGGCTCAACACCAACAGTCGCTGTAAATGAAGGTCGTTTGCATGAGTCGGTACTGAAAGCCAGTAGATGCCATAGAAATAGAAAACACAGTTTAGAATCTTGAGAGGAACAAATGAACACTTTGGAATCCCTTGGACCTATCTTTCAATCCTAGTCCAGTTTGTAAATGAATTAAATTCGTTCCTTGACGGTTTCATACATCAGTATGACGCATTTTGAGTACTCCTTCCACACCCTCTTTTATCTCCCAGCTCTACACACACACACACACACACACACACACACACACACACACACACACCTCATCCGTACAAGCCCCATTCTCATGTTCATGTCCTTTTATTTTGTTTTGTGATCTGCTAGGCCTGACCACTAAGCATGGCCATCTGTGTGACCATGGTTGTGAGGCTCTCACAGGACTACGTACAGAACTGAAGACGATGATGTTGCTTTTCCCAGAATTGGTCAGTAGTCAGTAGTTCAGTGGGGAGGGGGAGGAGCCAATGAGTCCCTCTCCTATCCATAGCTGACTCTTGACAGCTTCATGCAGACCCAGTTCAGGCATCCACCAATGCTGTGCATTCGTAGGCGCTATCATATGCAAGGGATAACATTTCAAAGCCCTTCCCTATCTTTCCCCCATTTTTTTCCTAGCTCCCCCTCCTGGACAGTTTGCTCTGAGCCTTGGTTGGTGATAGTATAAATGTCCTACTTAAGACTGCACACTCAACTATCCCTGATTCTCAGTAACTTGAATAGCCAGCCATGAGTTTCTGCCTTCACCACCATTCACTGCAAAGAGAAGCTTCTCTGATCAAGGCTGAAGAAAGCATTTGTCTGCAGGTATAAACAAAAATATTTTGAAAAGTTTAATACCCTATCAAGTTAGCTATATTAGATTTGGGTTTTTTTTTTTTTTTTTTTTTTTTAATTTATTTACAAGACTGGGTATGAATTCATTCCTGTCCTGTGGGCCTTAAGTCCAGTTGCAGTACTTGGTTACCCATGTAACGGTCATGCCACTATTACATTGGTGGACACACCTTGCCTGGCAGGTTAGTGTTGCAGTTCATGCGGGTCACAGCTGGCTTAGACCAGAGGTACCTTTTCTCCCCCAGCAGCATGCATTAGCTCCTTGGACTTTAGCAAAGTTATCCAGCAGAGAGGAAGCTTCCAACTCAGTTCTACCTTGATGTCTCAGTATCTTACAGTTAAGATACAGCGGCGGCGGCGTCAGCAGTCAGGTCTTACCATCTGGTTTGTGTGAGCGATCATGAGGAATGGTGGAGGCCTGCCTTGACATTGGCGTCTCTAAGGAAGGCCTCCCTGACCAACAGCTCCTAAGTGTCAAACCTGGCACCAGGATTTTTTGCTTCATAACCCATGGCTTCTGGGAGTATCATTATCCAGCCATGCAGGATAGCTCCCTTCAAATTCTTTTTTTCTTTAACTTAATTTTTTTTTAATTGGCCTATAAAATACCAGGTTTCCAAGTGGATTTTTTCATACATTCTTCATTTTGGTTAATCCCGCCACCTTGATAATCCCTATCCCCTCCACACCTAGCCTTCATTTTAATTTTTATTGTTTGCTTATACTTTTGTTTATTGAAAGAGGATATTGCTGTGTTACCCAGGTATATCTTTGAAATCCTAGACTCAAGCGTTCTTCATGCCTTGGCCTCCCCCATAGCTAGGACTATAGACCTGCCCCATACTTGGCTGAGGCATTTAATCACTTCAAATTATTTAAAGCTGAGGGCAGTTTTTAATATAATAATATCTACTCAAAGTAGCATTGTATTCAGGAAATAATGTAAATCACTCTGCTGGCACATGAGTTTTTGTTTTGTTTTGTTTTGTCTTTTAACTAACAACAAAATGACAATAGCAGGTGTAAAGGATAAGGGTACCTAATTGGTTAACAAGTGCACAAAGGTAATATGTAACAAAGTAGCTGTTTTGTTGTCCCAGAAGATAAGAAATGTATCTGTCATACCTGGGATATTTATGCCTAACTTTATGCGTGAGGTAGGCCAAGCATAAAATTAAACCGTGATTAATTTTAGTGGAATAAAAATCTCCTGGCTTTTCTCTTCTCGTCGCTTTGCAAGAAATATGTAGATTTGTTTTAGGCAGAAACCCCAAGTGTCTTAATTTTGGTCTTAAGAAAATAGTCTTCCAATAATAATGAGAGACAACTATTCGTATGTTTGAAACATTTAATTAACTAAAATATTAAATATCTGAAGTGAAACAGTAAAAGTCTTGATTGGTGAATTGTCTCTACACCAGTTAGAAGTTAGAACTTAGTTGTAAGTTTTATTTAAGACATGGAAACCTTTTGATGTGTCTTTGCCTGGTGAAGCTACTGTACAACCAAGTGATAATTTTTTTAATGTGCAGTGGTGTTTTGCCTGCATGAGGGTGTCAGGTACCCCGAAACTGGAGTTACAGATGGTTGGGAGCTGTCATGTGGCTGCTGGGAATTGAACCCAGGTCCTGTGGATGAGCAGCCAGTGCCCTTAACCACTGAGCCATCTCTCCAGCCTCGATAAAGTTACTGTTTTAATTTTTATTTATTTATTTGGTTTTTCAAGACAGGATTTCTCTGTGTTGTCTTGGCTGTCCTTGAACTCGATCTCTAGACCAGGCTGGCCTCCAACTCACAGAGAGCCGCTTGCCTCTGCCTCCCAAGTGCTGGGATTAAAGACGGACACCACCACCATGCAGCAAGCAGTGTTTTTATTAATTGGAGTGAACCAGGTTATTTTCAGGAAAATGCTAAGAAAGTGTGCACTAGCCATTTACTATAGGCTTAATTTATTTTTGAACTCATAATTTCCATAAGTTGTAATATTGCATATTCAGATAATATTTGATTCTGGATAACCAGTAATTTGTACAAAATATTCTTATCTGGTTAACTGGTTTTCCTAATACCTAGGGAAACAAGTTCTTAATGACTGCTAACACGTTTCTAGTCTCTTCTCTCTGAACCTCATCAAAGTAAGAGACCATCGAAGCCTTTTCCTCAGTCTTAGTGACTGTGACTTAATTGTTACCCTGTTCCCAATATGACCTCCTCATCAAACACTTCTTCTTTGGCAGCACCCCTGTGAGGTGTTCATTCATCCTTTCCCTTTCCATAGGGTCTGTGAAATTATGTCTCTGTCC